>NC_056743.1:1422943939-1423026439 GCF_019279795.1 Protopterus annectens
GCTCATGTAGGATGATACTGATTCTCTGGTGGTCTAATGCATCTGACTCATTACATCCCCACCACAGACACTAGCCAGCTGTCTTGTCCATAGTCATTATGTTAAAAACAAACAAAACACATTTGTTTCAGCTGTTCATACAGCTTTGTGTAGAATCCTAGTTTTCTGGTGGTCTACTGCTCGTAATGTATTGTTAAGTATCCTTTTCCCTACCCAGTTGCTTGGCTTGGCAGGTGCAAAATATGTGTGTGTGTGTGTGTGTGTGTGTGTGTGTGTGTGTGTGTGTGTGTGTGTGTGTGAATCTGTGTACCGCTATAGTGACTCCGGTAGTGGGTGAGTTACATAAAGCCATTCAGCATGTTGACCACCTGCCTGACTCATGTCAGCATGACAATGTATATTTATTAGCTTTTGAATCTATTAACAGTTATAGTATAGACTTATTGGGTTACTTTAATAATTCTTGTAGTAACAGCTAGATAGTAACACTTTTTATCTTTTTAAAGTTGCATTTGATGCTTTCACTCCTATAAAATAATTTTTCTGCTAAAAATTATGTATTATGTAGATAAACAGGAATGAAAATATTACATTACTGTGATCAGGTGATACTAAAACAGGCAAAGGATATGCTTCCTTTACCTTTTATCATCTATATTTTTGTGAATTCCACGCTTGTGCATATACACAATACTGTTTTGGAACTACAATAAATGAACTTTTTTACTGCACAGAATATCAAATAAATCTGAAGACTTTATTTGTTTTACTGTAAAGGTAGAATCACACTACCTTACATTCTTCTGCTGTTGATGTGAAAACTGTAATAGTCAAAGTTAATCATCTGCTAATTGTGTTAATGGCAACACTTCACATCTCCAAGGCTGACTGCATTTAGTAACAATACTGCCAAATTAACTCGACTAAATGCAACTGTAACACTGATTAGTTTGGAAAAGCTTTATCCAGAAGTATGTGAGAACTCAGAATAGTTCGCAAAAATAGCTCAAAAATCTCAGCAAGATTTGAATAGATTTACCAACAGATAATTCAGTTACTATTTGCTACTGAGAGGCAGCCATATTGAACAATTATATTTTATTGAAATATTTTCCACTAAACAACACAACACAAAAACAGGAATATATGAGTAATATAAAGGGACTGGTAAATAAGAACATAATTTCAAGGAAGGTTACAAGCATGAAAACAAATACATTTTCATATGGGTGTAAAAGGTAAACTAAAAATCTTAAGATTCTTTGGCAAAATAAACAGAAAATAGGATATATAATATTAGTGAAACCAATGCTGGAGAACAACTAACCTTGTGAGCACGGTAAGGTTGCCTTGCTCCAGCTTTTCAGAAATCTCTGATTGATTGATTTGATTGTTGGCAGATGATTGCTTAGCATTAAACATACTGAGCATGTGGTTCTAGCACGCCATACCATTTCGAATCCACTTTCAGTTTAAAGGGTTTGTTTAGTTGTAAGACAAGTTGTGAGTTGATCTGTAATCTTTACCTCTGTCCTATTTCTGCCTTAATTCACTCCCTACATACTTGGAAAGCAAGGTTATACTGTACAGACAAAAGTATCTTACTGATAACCCCCCTCGCTGCTAGGAATCTCTCCTAAATGAACTAAAGCTAATTAACTTATTAAACAAGTTCAGATGTACCCTCCTAACAATAGCAACAACAACAACAACATAACCTTGTTCAAACAATTTTCCTGCAAATGTTGACCTGGATAGCCCCCACCCACCTCTGATATAGACTTAAGCTACTTCAGCTGTAAATCATACAAGTTTTTCACTCACTGCAATCTGGTCCATTGTGTCTTCGTCTAGTTTATCCTCTCTCCCCCTTCCTTTTTAATGTCTTGTTTCATTTATGTATACTGTCAATATTGTATTCCTTATTCAGCAGTTTTTATTAACTCGGCTGCACTGTGTGATGTTGCCTACTCCCTAGACTGAACAGTTTGCATCATTATAACTTATGGTTATATTTATTGTTGCTGCACAATAGCCTAAATTGTTTTCTCTGCTTGATTGCTGTTATTGGACCACTGTTGAATCTTAATATGTTAATGTACATTGCTTGTGGAGTTTATCCCTCCAGACTTAGCCATGTCTAGCTGGAGCACTGCTCTAACCTGGTTAACCAATTAAAAAATACATTTCAAATCTGCCTGTTATGTAATGAGTGAGAGTGTGAGTTGATAGCAGAAACAAAAAACGTTCCCTAAGTGAGCACATCCACTTGTTAATGGCTATAGCCAGATACATAGAACTTCTAATTTATAAGGCTCCTTCTTCAGGTACACCTGGCACCCCTAGGCTTTCAGTTACTGGCAAAAGCTCTTGCATCTCCCATAGTGCCTTTTTTAGGCAAGGTCTCAAAAACAAATTTACTTATGTGAAATCAACCAATCAGAACTAAATAAGGGTCATGTTGCTAAATGCTAGGAGCTTAAACCAAAAACTGCA
This sequence comes from Protopterus annectens, assembly GCF_019279795.1. Taxonomy (NCBI): domain Eukaryota; kingdom Metazoa; phylum Chordata; order Ceratodontiformes; family Protopteridae; genus Protopterus; species Protopterus annectens. The sequence continues at coordinate 1,422,946,436 of NC_056743.1, forward strand.
CTCCCTGGAAGCAGTTTTATCACTAGAAGATGTAGATGTCTGTGCAGTCACAGAAACCTGGTTTAAGGCCTCAGAGACCCCGGCCCAGCAAGGTTACAATGCCTACAACACCTTTAGACCGCAAAATGATCATGTGAAAACCAAGGCGGCGGTATTTCAATCTATATTAAAGATAAATTCACCTCCCATCTAGTTAGAATGGACAACTCCATGGAGTTACTCCAGGTCCAGGTTACAGTGGATAAGATCCCCATTCAACTCCTACCAGTTATAGATCCCTCTCCATGGGCCACGACACCCATAAAGCCTACTTAACCAAACTGAAGACAATTCAAATTTTACCAAACACACTGGTTATGGGAAATTTCAATTATCTCGCCATCAAGTGGGACATCAACTGGGAAACCTACTCTAACAAAATTCGCTAGCACAAAAGTTCCTTGACTTTGTGAATTCAAACGCTCTGGAGCAAATTGTCCATACCCCAACAAGGAACAAACATTCTAGATCTGGTCCTCACCAACATGTCAGAGGTGCACTGCTGCAACTGTTTGATCCTCATTAGTTAAAACTGACCACAAATCATTCACCTTCAAATTGACACTAACACCAGAACTCACAAATGGTGAAATTGGAATAAAACACTTCACCAAGGCAAACTATACCCTCCTAGGTGAAGATATAAATGCATTCCAAGCCCCACCCTAAGCTGAAAGAGGTAACTATGCTGAAGCTTTCACTAATGCCCTGTACAATCACTTGCATACATGTATAAACTTGGCTGTACCATACAGAATCAAAGCCAGAGCCCCAAGTAAAATCAAGCTGCCATGGTGGACTTCCAGCATCAACAAATTCTACTATAAACACAAAAAGATGCTGTCCAAGAAAACAAAGACAGGGACCCGACAAAGGAAAAGAACCCTCCTCAGCCTTAACAGGCAAATAAGACAACTTGTCAAATCCTTCAAGAACTCCTTTGAGAGAAACTCTGCAAGTACTGGCAAGGATAACCATAAGGCCTTTTACGGCTATGTACATAACCTAAAGGGTAGGACCCAACCATCTGCAGAACTGATGGTCAATGGTATCACACACACTGACCCTACAGAGATAGCAAAACTGCTAGTGGATAGGATTGGCAGAAATTTCACTCCCTTATTCCTTACTAACTTACAACAAACCCTCCCCAACCCCCCCACCTTACATACCTGAAGAATAGGTTCTTAAAGCCCTGTCCAAGGCAAAGAATATGGCCTCTATGGGACCAGATGACATCCCTGGCTGTCTTCTAAACAGGCTGAAACATGAACTAACATCACCACTAAGTACACTTTGCAATTATCGCCTAACCACAGGCTTTGTTCCTGTGGAATGGAGAACAGCTACAGTTATTCCCCTCCACAAAGGAGGCCTAGCAACGGACCCAGGGAATTACAGACCCATAAGCCTGACCAGCCACATCTGTAAGGCAATGGAATGTATTATTATGGACCTCATAAATAAAGGCATAGGTGACTTCTAAACCCTGAATCCTACCCAATTCGGCTTTGTGAGGGGTGGATTCTGCCTGTTAAATCTAGTGAATTTCTTTGAAGGTGTGATCAGGGCCATTGATGAGGGCAAATCTGTGCACACAGCATATCTTGACTTGGAAAAGTCTTTTGACACAATCCCGCATTCAGGCAATACCAACAAACTTAGCAAACTGAATGTAAACTCCTTCGTTATAAGATGGGTTGCCAACTGGCTCACAAACTGGACACACACTATCAAAGTGGGTGACTCCACATCAACCAGCAGACCTGTTGCCAGCAGGGTTCCACAGGGGTCAGTGCTGGGCCCCCTACTGTTTGGTATATACTTCTCAGAAGTTCAGGTCAAAACTAAAGGGTTGTGGCTGACCAAGTTTGGTGACGACTGCAAACTAGGTGCAATCATTGAATCCCCAATGTCAATGTCAATGTCAATATACTCCAGGAGGGTGTCACACAGATCAGTGACTGGTGTAGTAGTCACTGTCTCAAAGTTAATGCAAAGAAATACATCATCATTCCCTTCAGCACAAACAATGTCCTTTCACATCATCAAATCAACAACAAAGTACCCATGAAGTGGTAAGGGACCTGGCATCACAAGTTGACCGTGACCTTAGCTTAGACCACCATGTGTCTACCACTGTAAATAAAGCTTTCCATGCAGCTCACTTGATTAGTAAATGCATCGGATTGAGAACAAAAGAAGTTATAATCCCTGTATACTTGCACTTATCTAGCCCATAATTGAGTACAATGCCTCATTCGGTATTTACTGTACTAAGCACCTGCAGCAATTAGAGAAACCTCAGAGGTTTCTAATAAAGAAGATCAAGGGCCTCCAGCATGTGCCTTACATGGACCAACTAAAGTCCCTGTCACTATACTCTGTAAGTCATAGGTGACAGAATAGTGAGGCACACAGGTACACTTCTCTCCATACTGAGCAAAGACTGGGTGGGGTGACAGCAAGCTATCTCTTAGGTGCCTGAATCTGCCTTATCAATAGGGTCCTCAATTCCCTTCATCCAAGGTATGCTTATGACTTGGTCATCATGCACATGGCAGTGAATGACTTGAGATGCACCACCTTGGATCATAAGTAGAGAGACATGGCAGAGCTCTCATAATATGTGCCTTGAGTTTGCTGTGATGCTAGTCTTGAGCAGAATACTACCCTTACCAAGACTGATGCCACAATACAGCTGTCGGCTTAGTTATAGGTGTCATTCTGTATCAGCTTCAGCTGAGATGACTAAGAGTCCACCTAGCTTTGCTAGTGATGACCAGTGCCTCTCTCCTCATTACTTTTGCATATTGGCCAAACCTTTTCCCCATAGTGCTTTTATTAGGCAAGCTCAATTTCTTCAAACTACTGACATAGTCAAACAAAACCAAGACTATAGAAAGGTGCAATGCACAAGGCTAGAAAGCTAAATGAGAATATGCACTCTTTACAAGCCCTCCTGACCCTGAAAGGTGTATATGTTGGTATAGTTACTGAAATATAGCACCCCCACAGTGCCAGGTTTCAATGCCTTCTACTCTTTTACATCCACAATTGAAAATGACTGTGTTGTTGGAAGATGATGTGTTCATATTCCTAAGAAGCCAGATCACATCTAGACTAATAAGGCATGACAATGAACTTGAAGTCTTCCATATCCTATTTACTGTCAATTAAAATCTGTACCACATCACAGCCACCTACTGTTCAATGTCCATGTCACCCACATCCCACAAGACATATCTAAACAACCTTAAGTCCTTCTCTACTGAACTAAACACTGATCACCTCAGGGATTTCAATTATCCTTCCATTAATTGGGAAACCTATGCTACCACAAATGAGTGCACACAAAGATTCCTAGATATTACAAATGCTACTCCCTTAAACCAACTAGTCCATGTCCCATCTAGGGGATCAAAAATATTGGATCTAGTTCTAACCAATATAACCTCAGTATGCTCAACACCTGGAGTTGCTTCATCCTTGGTCAAATACAGCCACCATTTAGTAATATTTTATTATGAGTGTAAAAGCTGAGCTACCATCAAACCCTTCTGTCTATAAGATACTATTCTAAGGCTGATCAATTACAGCTAGCTGATGACCTGATGAAACTTTAACACACTCTTCCCCCAATGACCTCATCTCATACACTGTTACATTCATGGAAGTTTGTATGCAAACCGAAAAGCTTGCATAGAGGCATTGGTCCCCCTCAGACACAAAAACAATGCTAAGTTCAAGACTAAAACCCTATGTTGGACTCATGTGGTTGTGCTATTTAATTTACTACTTACTATTTCATTATATCTTAATACTACTATGTGCAATTTTCTGACTAATCAAGTACTAATCAATTGCTATACCTTTCTCTCATTTAACCATATCCATCAGCAGTACTTTCACCCTCTCTCTCTTTCCACTTCATCTTGATCTTCAGCATAAATCATAGTACCCAGTGTTATTACTCACAAACATACTGTATTGTAAGATAACTTATTTATCCAATGAGTGTTATTGTAGGTTCATCACAATATTGCAGGATTTGAATTGTGTTCATGTACTTCATTGAAAGTTTTTATTTATTCCTATGGGCCAGATTCAAAAAAAGTTGCTCTCAGTTAAGTGATTTACTCTAGTGTTAGCCTGTCCTGATTTTAAAAGATTATTATTATAAAGCAGGGTTACAGGGACCCGATTCCAAAAGACTTGCTCTCTGTGCAAGTGACTTACTTCAGGGCACACTGCCATTATTATTATTTTCATCATCATCATCATCATCATCATCATCATCATCAACATCATCATCATCACTACCCCCATCAGTATTTTTAAAACTGAATACCAGAAATAGGGCTATGATATGGCTATTGCCATTTGGCAGAAAAGTGTCCTACTGGTATTCAGGGACTTCCCCAGGCTAATGTCCTAAAACTAGTTGATGAGCCAGATAAAACTACCACTTTTACTACCGATTTATTCTCCCACTTAAATTCCTACATTGAGGCATCTCTTTACATCTGATACAAATACAATGCTAAGTTTAAAAAAGAAGTCTCTTTGGTGAACTCTCAGTGTCAATAAAGTCTATAGCAACAGAACAAAATTGTGGCCTAAAAAAACAAAAGAAAAAAATCCCTCTCACACTAAAATGGCCTCAAGCAATTAACAACTGCAATACAAAATATAAATTAAATATTGCTACATTATCCCAAAAAAGAGCAACCACAAAGCATTCTTTCACTTCATCAGGACTCTTAGAAACAATACACAGCACTGCAGTAACCTTTTATCCATTGACCCCATCTGTTTCATCCCTGAGGTAATTTCAAGCATATTTAGGATCAGGTTTAACTCAAACTTCTCTCTTCTTGGACTTCCAAGATGGCTGGCTGCACATTGAGTAACAGCTTAATTTCAGTTCCTCCAGTGTGAAAACAGAAACTCAGATGAGACAGCCAGTAAATTTCAGTAACTGGCTAGTAAGTGCACTGCTTGGGTGCCAGCAAAAAAGAAATTCAGAGAACCTGAAAGAAAATAAATCATAAAAGGTGAGGAGAAAACACGGACTGGGATTCTGTTTCTATTCCCCTGTCCTCTTCTTATCCACATCCTCATCTGCCCCCTGTGACTCATCTGTGTCTTCTTCCTTTACAGCATCACTGGCAAGTAATCTGTCTACTAATTTTAGACTTTCTATTCCTCCTTGTAACTACCTCTTCTACCCCTTTCTCAGCAGTAATCTATTTCATATTGTCTTTACATCAGGGCTTGTAGATTGCTTTATTTGTTTTTTCTGCTCGTACACATATTAATTATGTATTGCATATTGAGATTTTAATGTACCTGTAGTTCCTCCTGTATTTTATGTCATATTACTGAAGTTTTCTGTAATTTGTGTTACCTCTGAATAATATTTGTTCTGTATGGAGATTTTCTCCCCAGGCATCCACTGAAAAAGGGCACATGTTCAGTTGAACATACCTGGTTAACAAATGTCAAAATAAAATAAATAAATAAGATGTTTCAGAAAATAATAGAATTGGAAGAAAGAGCACATAGGAAAAACCTGAGATTTTTCTGTTGTACCAGAGAAACCGGAAGGAACAGACTGTATTAATTTTATGAAAGCACACAGGACTGGTATTCCACAGCAGGAGTTGTTAACTGAAAGGGCACATCTTGTGCATACTCCAAACCTGCCCACGAGAAAACAACCTAGACATATAATAGTAAAAATGCAATCCTCCCAGCAGAAGGAGTATATCTGACAAAACTGTAGCAGAAGGACAAAGTACTAAAAGTGGGAGACAGTAGAGTGTTTATGGAAAATGATTACTCATTGTACACCAGGCAGAAGAGGAGTAAATTTATTCCACTAATCAGGGAATGTCGAGAAGCAGCCATGAGATTCAAACTGCTATATCCAAGTATTTTTAGAATATTCTTCCTGGAGGGACAAAATCATTTTTTTGTTGCAGAGCATGCTGAGGAAGAAATACAAAAGTTTGTCCAACAAAAAGTGAGCTATGAAACAGAAGGAAATTCTGCTTCTTGTTCTCCTGGTAATAAAGACCACAGAGAGAGACTGTGCCAGTGAAACATTTTCCAGTGTTTCAAAGGAAAATGCTTCAGAGACAGGAAAAAAGCACAAGAGTTAACTAAAAAAAACAGGAGTATGTTGGAAACAAATAAGAGACTGGATTTGGGAGATGGAGATCTACATGAATAGAACCAACTACTAGGAAATTGACAAATAAATGTGGGACTACAACACATTAATTATATTTCTGAAACCTGACAGAACAAAAAAACTGGATCTATTGGACTTTTTTGACTTTGTTAAACTTGAAGAGAACTCCAAAGCATATGCTCTACTTCATGCCATTAATGTTCAGAAGAACACTTGAGTTGGAGAGAAGGGAAAGAGTTAACTGTAAGTAAAACAAAATTTTGTTTTTAACAGTAGCATTTTTATAATGCATGATATATACATGCTATATAGTAGCATGTTTTTAGTTATTTTTGCATATAAAGGGGATACTAAAGTAAACAGGTGCTGTTCTGTTTTACCTTCATCTTTCTTTCTCCTTGTTCAGTTTTAAGAAATGCAGGAACTGCAATGTAAAAGAAAGAAGAAAAGTCAAGTCAAAACAACATGATACAAAAAACTTGGTGTGCTTTTTCTCACTCTTGTATAGGGGAATGACTGGATTAATGCCCTTGGCTTGATCCAGTAACAAGTTTTAAGAGTAAGCAAGTAAATAAAAAGAACATTGAATATAATAAAACATTTTCCTGTAGCAAATAAATGAGTGCTCGTAAAAACAACTCTGTATCTGGTCCTCATGCCTACATGGAGACAATCTGATAAAAATCAATAAAAACAGAATATTTCTTTATTTCAATTGTTAGGAGATAATCTTTTCTGAAAGCATTCAAGTGTTTTCCCGACCAGGGAGAGTAACAAAGATAAGAAAAAAACAGACAGCACTTAGTAGAAGCACAAGCTGTACCATGCGTCTTAGCATGGATAACCTTCCTGCTAGGTTAATCCAAGTCTTTGAGTGTGGCTATCAGTCTGGGGCAATAGCTACTATTAGGAAGGTAAAACTTCAATATTTGAAGATGTACATAGTTTTGCGTGTTTGTATTAAGTTAATAGGTTTTAGAGGTCTCTTGGCAGTGTTTTTTTTGAGTGCTTTCAATAAAACAAAAAGGTTTGTAAGATGTGACATAGTTTCAAATGGATATGACAAGAAACAACTGTATAAAAGATCAACCTGCTAAATATTAGTTTATACATGTAACACAAAAGCTGGAACTAGGCACTTAAAAATCTTTTACACACAAAATGTGAGAATAGTAACTTTTTTAAGGGTCTATATTATAAACTTAAAGGTACAGAATGTCAACAACCTTTTCATAAATACATACAATTCAGCAAATGGCCATATCATCGATTTCTTTCCAAGGGAAAAATTCACGTATACCTAAAGACCTCATACCCCCTATTATCACAAACGTACACTTGTTAAAAGTACTATTCAAAGCCAAAAAAAAAAACATCCTCACTGGGACCTGATAAAATATCAGGCTGCCTGCTGAACAGCAGTAAATGTGCTGGCAGATGCATTCCTACTATTCATCCTAAACATATCCACCAGGTTTGTCCCTGAGATTTTCCACATAGCACTTGGAAGTCTCTTCACAAGGGTGGTCCCACCACGGATCATGGAAATTACAAACCAATCAGCCTGACTAGGCTCATTTGCATGGCTATGGAACAGATTATAACAGACCCAATAAGCTACAATATAAGAAATCCTATAAGACTTGACCCCAGCAGTTTTTCTGTCTAATGAATCATGTACATTTTTTGGGGAGAGAGTAATGCAAGCCATGGACAGTGGTCATGCTGCCTGTAAAGCATACCTTGACCTCATCAAAGTATTTGATTCTGTACCACAAGTGCAGATTAAACAACAAGTTGCAACCAAACAGCAAGTCCCTTGCTAATTTGCCCTTCTGCAATGAGATTTGGGGTGTATAAAACTAGAAAACAAAATCAACAAACAGAAAAATTACTATTTTGTTGCAAAATTAAACAAATGTTTTAAAAATGCTCAAAAACAGTAGTGCTCACTATAGAAAGCAGGTACAAGTGCAGTAAATCAAGGAAACATACAAAAAGCTTTGCAGAGTTCTCTGTAAGTGAACAAAGAGCCTTGCAAACGTACCTGATTTATATTAGAGATAAAAGGTTGTAAGCTGACTCCTATTCCTCCTAGCCAATAAAGAGCCACACTTTGAGCTTCCTGGAGTACTTCCCAACTCAGAAAGACAAGGTAAATACCTTCTGCCACAAGATGAATGAACCTGGAATTGTTTAATGTAAAAGCACAACAAAAGTAGCTCTCAAGTACAGATTAAACAGCAAACTACCAATTTTACAGAGAAATCTGCAACACTTTTCCAGTGTTTTCAATTACTTCCACAGCCATCCATGCTAAGATAAGAATATTTTCTTGATTTACTGCACCTGTGTCTGCTTCATACAGTGATCAGTACAATTTTTTGAGCATTTTTAAGCATTTATTTAATTTAATGCCAAAAATAGTAATTTCTCTGTTCGTTGTCTTTTCTAGTTCTGTGTGCCTCAAAATCTCCTTGCAGAAGAGTGAATTAACCAGGAACATAGTTGTTTAGTAGTCATTTGTTGTTTAATCTGCACTTGAGGGCTGCTTTTACTGTGCTTTTATATTACGAAATTCTAGAATCATTCCTCTTGTGGCAGAAGGTGTTTACCTGGCCTCATTGAGTTGAGAAGCACTGTAGGAAACTCAAAATGTGGCTGTTTATTGGTTAGAGTTCGTTTACAATTTTTTTCTCTACTATAAGTCTGGCAGGTTTGTGCAGAGCTGCTCATTGGGTAGTGGCATTTGACAGTGCCCTATACACTAGCAAACACCTAGACAGTAAAATTTCCCTATAACGTTAAGATTTAATCCAAAACATGTTAAACAGTGTGGCATTGTGGAGAAATAAGCTTAAAGCAGCTAACTTGTTCATTGAATAGCACTACCACACCGTAGCATACTATTACATCTTGCTCTTAACCCCAGAAACTAGTTTGCATATTGAATAGGATCACCATATCCTAACACTACATAACATCTTGCCCTTAACCCCAAAAACAACCCTAGGAGACCCCTGTTAAAACCCAATTCTTAATACTAAACAGCCCATCCTACTACAGGAATGGACAACATGGATATACAATTTCCAAATGTCGCTGTGGCCATCTTGGTAGATTTGGGCATCCTAAAGCAATGTAGCAATTCACTCAGCATGCAAGAGATGTAAATGCACAACTTCATTATAAGTAAAAATCTTGCATACAAACAAAGTTGCCAGAAACACCCACACTACATTTCTCACACACCGCTCACCACACACAGATTGTCTTATACTGAGGTATTTAAAAGAAATCTTCCCAAATTTCAAAGACCTCAAAAGCCACCTAATGACAACACTGCTCTTCAGCAACCCTAAAGCACACACCAAAAGCAACACCAAATATCTCACTGCACCTAATGGTACCCCAAGAGCAAACCCATAAGGCAAGCATATACTTTACTTCAGCGGTCCCCAACCACCAGGCTGTGGATCATTTAGTAGCGGGCCACCAGGCACAAAGTGAAATGAAAAAGTGAATGTGTGTATGTATGTGTATGAGTGTCTTTATGTGTTTGCGTGTGTGAGTGAATGCATGCATGAAAGCAGATTGTATGTGTGTGTTGAGGAAGAAGAGACTATGTGTGTGTATGAGAGAGAGTGAACAGTGAGATCGATTGAGACGTTATTTTACACTTGCTAACCAGCACTTTTGCTGTTTAGCAAGCATAAAATAAAAGTGAAGAAAACTGAAAAAAGTGTGTGTGTGTGTGTGTGTGTGTGTGTGTGTGTGTGTGTGTGTGTGTGTGTGTGCGCGTATGTGTGTGTGTGTGATTGTGTATGTTTCTGTCTGAGTGTATGAGTGAATGTGTGCATGAAAGCAAAAGAGACTGTGTGTGTGAGAGAGATCGAGAGATAGTGAGAATGAGCTTGTGTGAGTGAATGTGTGCATGAATGCAAAAGAGACTGTGTGTGTGTGTGTGTGTGTGTGTGTGTGTGTGTGTGTGTGTGTGTGTGTGTGTGTGTGTGTGTGTGTGTGTGTGTATGTGTGTGTGTGACAGAGAGAAAGAAAGACATAGAGAGAGAAGAGTGAGAGTGATCCCTGGCAGCAGCAGCAGCAATGAAGTTTGCATACCTCTCGACCATACCACTCAAAAACACAAATAATAGGGGACGGATTTTAAATATTAAAAATGAACAAAAACAGTAGGTAATGGAGTGATAAAAGGCTGTAAGATACAAAACACATCCAATTCACGATTCCTATAGACACCTGTGTTCAGCATTCCATTATCTAATCTCTCTACATACACATCCAAGAAGGGAATCCATGTGGCAGAAAACTCAAAACTAAACTTAAGATATTCAGAAATACTATTAACTTCATCAATAAATGCAATCAATTCATCTTTCTGATGTCTAGAGGACTTAGGTCAAGGTAGTTTGTGTCTCTGACTTTTTATGTTTTTATATGTGCATATATTTTTATGTACATTATTTTGTATATGCATTATGTATTTTTTAACAAACAGTCTTAAGTAGAGGTTTGCTGCTCATCTGTATATAGTCTTTTATATATATTTTTTATACATAGTTTATATATTTAGATGTCTGTTGCTTTAAGAGTGAGTTGTTATGTGTTTCCCGCCAGTATTGGTATTTAAACCTTTTAAGTTTTGGAAATGGTTATGGTCTGATGAAGCCCTCTTGGGTGAAAGCGCTTACCTCCGTTATTGGACTAAACTGGTTTTATCATCGTGAATTGGATGTGTTTTGTATCTTACAGCCGTGTATCACTCCATTACCTACTGTTTTTGTTCATTTTTATTACTGGTTTGGCTTCGGTACTGGAGCATTTACTCCTTGGAAGCATTTCTTTTGTGAGATTTTAAATATTGCTTTTATAAATATATAATGTCAACAAGGTCGCTATTAGGTTTATGTACCTCTCGACCATACCACTCAACCTCTCGCACAAGAAAACATAACTCTCAACCTCTTAGACCAAGAAATCTGGACAAAACCAAAAATAATGGGGTGACAAAGGCCCAAAGATAGCGACACTTTTAAGTACTGCTCTTACAAACTTAGAGGGTAAATAGAAATACAGGTTTTGTATTACCATGTATTTTCTGAAGGGTATGAAGTCTGAAACCCAACTGTCATTATTTTCTGACTTCAGACCTTAATGAGCTCCCAGTGATTTGCCAGAAAACAACAATTTTATTAGAAGCAGACCGAAAATATGAGACAAAAGTCTGGACAGTCTGTGAAAATCTGTACAGTTCAGGGGTATGTCAGAGCCAAATAATAGGGACAGATTTTAAATATTCCTCTTGCAAACATAGAAAGTCAGTAAGATTGCCATTAGGTTTATGTACCTCTAGACCATAGTAGATTAATGTTATGCTGTTAAACAGATTGCACACTTTTTTTGGTAATTATTGCCAATTGTCTTTTTACTGTACTTTGGAGCTTTTCTCCCCGGGTCTCAGATGAAAATGGACTTCTAGTCCAGTCGGGCCTCTCTGGTAAACAAATGTCAAATAAATAAAAAAATAAATATTGCGCTCTTTATTATGCACGTGTGATGGCTGGTCCATGGAAAATTGCCCTAACATGAAACTGGTCCTTGGTGCAAAAAAGGTTGGAGACCACGCTTTACATAATACTCTTGTCTTTGGGAACTCCATTGTGTGACATGCAGATGCTCCACTCACTACGTTAGACAAGGAAAAAATAATGGTTAATTGCCTCTGTGGAGCTAGGATCTGTAATGTCACACGTGCTCAAGTTACTGCACCCCAGGTACCAATATGATTCTATCATAGTTCATGTGAGTGTGAGACATACCTCACTGCACTATATGAAAGAGACATAATGGATCTCTCAGTATATCTGTTTATGTGTGAGCCTTGCATTGAGCAGCATTCTACCTTCACCAAGGGTGATGCCACAGTATGAACATAAAATGATTGATTATAATAATTGGCTTAGTTTCTGGTGTCACTCCAGTGAGTTCTAATATCTATCATCATGGAAAAACATGGCAATAGACCATGTTGCTTTGCCAAGGATGGGCTGCATCTGTCTCCCCTAGGCTTTTGGATATCGGCTAAAACTGTATTCATCACCTTAGAGCCTTTTTAGGCAATGCCAAAAAGAAAAAAAAACTACCACCATAATGAAAAAGTCTACAAGCAACCTTAAGGTGTTACTGCTCAATATTCGGAGCCTAAACAAAAAACTCCACACCTTTCAAGCCCTCCTCACTCTATGGGATGTAGACATCTGTGTCATGACTGAAACTTAGTTTAAAGTTATAGAAAGTACTAAGGAAGTGAAAGGCTACAGTGCCTTCCACACATTTAAACCAATAATGGACAAAATGGGGCCAAAGGTGGAGGTGTCACAATCTATGCTAGCTACAAACATACCTCCAAATTGGTTAAACAAAATTATGTCATGGAGTTCATCCATGTGCAAGTCATCATAGATAAGGTCCCTCATCATATCATGCTAGCTACAGGTCACCTTCTATGCCCCTAGAGTCTCACAGCTCTTACCTAAACCTAATAGAGACACTCACCCTCCAACCAAACACCCTATTCATGGGTGATTTTAACTACTCCTCTATAGAATGGGAAACGTACACTGCCTCAAATTCACAGACACAATGCTTCCTGAACTTTATTAATACAACACCCTGGAGAAGATAGTGCATGCTCCAACCACAGGATGAAACATACTGGATCTGGTACTCACCTACATGGGAGAACATTGAAACCCCCCACCCCCATGTTTTATCCTCATTAGTGAGGTTAATTTGCAAAGCACGCTCATTTGCAGTAAAAGTCAACTCAGAAAATTCAGCTAAACCAGTAACAGGAACTATTCAAAGGCAAATTACATCCTATTAAGAGACAGTTTGTCAAAATTCAAGGCTCCCAAACCCTAAGACCACAGCTACCTATGCAGAGTTATTCACAAAGTCCCTGTACAAACATGCGAATGGCTGCATAGAGGCTGCTGTACCTACCAGAAATTAACTCAAAACAAACACTAAAAACAAATCTCACTGTTGAAATCCTCATCTAAACAGGGTTTATAATAAAAGAAAAAAAAAAACTGATGGCCAAAATCAAGAGCGACTCCTTTAAAGACAAGTGCTCTCTTATACAACTAAACAAGAAACTAAGAGATCTAATTAAGTCGAAAAAGGCCAGCTGACAAGGTTACGATAGTCTCACAGGCTAAGGAAAATTAGGAGGCATTCTACAGCTTTGTCCAGAACCTTAGAAGTAACACACAGCAGTGTGGTGAATGGTACTATATTCACCAGTCAGGGAGACATACCAAATCTACTGGCTAATGAATTCAGCTCAGACTTTACCACCTACTCCCCCACACTTTCACCAGGAGAGATATCCTCAAGCATACTTCTTCCAGCTATCAACAGGGACAAGATGCTGGCAGCACTCACTAAAGCCAAGAAGACCACCTCAATGGATCCTGACAACATCCCCCATTGCCTCCCGAATAGTCTAAAACATGGCCTACCAGGACCATGTGAGACACTTTCCAACTACAGCCTTGAAACAGACTACATTCCAAGAGAATTATTCCCCTCCACAAGGGTGGACCACCAACTGACCCATCAGTCTAACAAGCTAATATGCAATGCCATGGAACAAATTATTATGGAAATTATAAGCAAGGACACTGGCAACCTACAGACCTATCCCAGTTTGGCTTTGTTAAGGGAAAGTCATGCCTACTTAACCTGGTAGACTTCTTTGAGAGGGTCAGCAAGGCAATGGACAAGGGTAAAACAGTGTGTACTGCATATCCTGACATGGCAAAGGCATTCAATACAGTATCCCACTTGAGCATTGTTGACAAGCTCTCTGAGCTATGCATAAATCCCTGCATAACTCACTGGATTTCCAGCTGGCTCACAGACAGGATCAAAAAAGTCAGGATTGGTGAGATCACCTTCACCAAGGGACTGGTCACTAGCAGAATACCCCAGAGCTCCATGCTGGGCCTGCACTGTTTGGCATCTACTTCTCAGAAGTCAAGGCTAATATTCAAGGCCTCTGGCTCACCAAGTTCACAGGTGACTGTAAATTGGGGGCTATTATTGATGCCCCTAAGACACCAATATCTTGCAAGTGGGTGTAATGCAGACAAATGACTGGTGCCAAAGCCATGGCCTAAAACTCAATACCAAAAAAATGCATTATAATGAACTTTGGGAAACTGTCAACCCAAGTTAATTACTCCATTAATAAAATTACCCTAAGAGTTGACCTAGTATTAAGAGATCTGGGAACATATGCAAACAGTTATCTAGCCTTCAACCAACATGTAGCCAAGATAGTAAAAAAATCATACTGTGTTACACAACTTATAGGTAAGGGTATGGCATTCAGGTCCAAGGAAGTTATAGTACCACTCTACTTCGCCTTTATCAGACCTATCATTGAATACAATGCCTCCTTTGGTGAGTATCTAACCAGAACTTGCAAGAGTTGGAACATCCGCAAAGGTTTCTCACCAGGAGACTTAAGGGCATGAATACCTTGTCCTATACTGATTGCCTAAAGACTCTGTCTCTGTATTCAGTATCCTACCGGCTACTGACAGGGGTTCTTTGCCTGGCTAGCAGAGCTTCTTCAGACCCAGACCTGATGGATCTGTTGCACATATGCAAAACAAACAGTGCCAGAAACACTATATTCAGGGATCTGAACTTTGCTTGTGACATAAACAGAACATACAGGAGAAACAAATATGTGTCCCAAGGGATCCCCACACTATGGAATAGGCTCCCATCTGTATAAAACAGAATTCTTCTCTGGCCCCTACAAATCTTTAATTATCTCCTTACTAGCATGTTCTCCCCATATCGATGCCCATTATACTCAGGACCCTAATAGTTTGGGGTGCAATGCTAAGTCTGTAAGGTCCCTAGTGATCATTAGCCTAGTAACAACCTATGAACCTTATCAAAAAGTTAGATGCTCTCCAAATCAATTACTATGTAGTTAGATGGATAGCTAATTGGCTGAGGGATAGAACCCACTCTGAGAGGGTGAAAGGTGCAGCTTCGGGAAGCCTGAAAGCAACCAATGGGGTACCACAGGGTTACATGCTCGGACCTCTGCTATTCAGCATATACTTCACTGATCTCCAAATCAAAAATTAGGAACTCTGGTTAACCAAGTTTGCTTACAATTGTAAACTGGGGTTAAATTTCCTTCTAATATATAGGTTCGTACATTCATAATAAATTACTAGGCTAACAGCTTAAGGGCCCTTACAAGCCTAGCCAGTATAACCTGATTTTACCCAATATATGACCACTAGGAGCAAGAGGATGGCACGGATTTGTGTCTGTGCACTGAGTATCTTACAGATTGCCCCTGTCTATTCCAAGGTGTGAATTTGTGATTCCTCATCCATTGATCCAGACTTCATTTGAAGAGGGCCAGGTAAGGGATCTGCTTAATGTGAATATGAAGCCTGTTCCAAAAAAGGGGGCAAACTCTGAGATGCATATCTGTCACTCCAGCATGTCATGTTTGAGTCATTAAGTTTAGCTTTATAGATTAGGTGACCCTTATGCTGTTTGATTTGCAGATGTGTAGCAGCTCCATAAGGGCTGGACATGAGAGCGTCTTGTAGGTCAGGCATAGCTCTCCCCTTAATAATCTAAGAGACTGAATAAAGGGGTAGGGTTTTTAGTCTATCTGTATAGTTCAGGTTGTTTACACCCTGTATTTTCTTTGTGATGAACCTCTGAGGTCGCACCAGCTGCTGTAAGTGCTTAGTCAAGTGCATGCTAAATGGAGCATTGTACTAAATTATTGATCTAATGAGGGCTGAGTACAGCAGGGCAATTATTTCCTTGGATCTGGAATCCATACCTCTATTTATATGTTGTGCCAAATAAAAGGACTTCCTCACCACTGTGGACACATGATGGTCAAAGTTCAGGCTACAATCTATCTATGTACCTATATCTCTCATCTCTGAGTCTAGTCTTAGGGATGTGCTATTGATGTTGTAATTTGCAAGGGTATTTGATTTTCCAAAGGGTATGATAATGCATTTGTTCATATTTAGTTGCAGGCAATGGTTCTGACACCAGTCATTTGTTTGATCTAGATGCCCCTGAAGGATATCTACATCACTGGAAGATTCAATGATTGCCCCCATATTGCAGCCATCAGCAAACCTTGTCATCCAGAGGCCTTCTACATTAGCCTTGACTTCAGAGAAGTATATTCTGAACAGGAGTGATCCCAGCTCTGAGCCATGTGGCACACCACTAGTAAATGTCCGCTTGCTGGGTCTGGATTCACCCACTTGAACCATATGTCCTGTTCTTGAGCCAATTGACTATGCAGCTGGTGACTTATGGATTTTTTCCCAGTTTTGTGAGTTTATTTATAATATCTGGGGGGAGAATTGTGTAAAATGCCTTGGCCAAGTCAAGATAAGTGGTATGTACTGTTTTACCCTCATCCATGGCCTTAGTGACTTTCTCAAATAAATCCACCAGATTCAGTAGGCATGACCTGCCCTTGACAAAGCCGAATTGGGTTGAGCAAGCGTTTAGAGGTTTCCTATGTCATTATTTATCAGGTCCATGATGATTCTTTCCATGTTCTTACATATAAGACTAGTCAAACTTATGGATCTGTAATTTCCTGAGTCAGTTGATGGTCTGCCTTTATGCAGTAGGATGACTATTGCTGTCCTCCACTCTATCAAGACAAAGCCAGTCCAGAGGATATGGTTAAGCAGAGATCCTAATGGGCCTGATAAGTCCTGATTTAAGTTGTTTAAGAGGCAAACTGGTTTATCATCAGGACCCATTGAAGCCATGTTTTTAGCTTTAGAGAGTGCAGTGGCAACCTGTTATTTAGTGATAACTGGTGATGAAGTGGTGGAAGGTATTTCTTGGAGGAGAACCAGAGAAGATGGGGAGGTAAAATTTGAGTTGAATTGGTCAGCCAGCAGATTTGCTGTATCTTCTGGCTGAGTACAGGTGATGTCATCTACAAGTAATTCCTAACATTGTTGGGTGTTGCCCTTAAGATTGCAGACATAACTGAAAAATGCCTTATGGTTATCCTTAGCTTTGGAGTCTATTTTTACCTCAAAGTCTGCTTTCAGAGACAAGACTAGCTCCCTGATTCACTTGTCTAAACTAATGAGGGACATTTTGTTCTGTTGTGCACATTCCCTCTTACTACTTGATAGGATTTTTTTTTTCTTTTGTTGTACAACCTATTAATACCAAGAGTTCACCAGGGTGGCTTGTCTTTGCAGTTTGACCTTGGTTTATTTCAGTCTGGTACTGCTGTTTCTATGCAGTTGTTTATATGGTCGTACATGGCTTTTGTATATGCATCTGTATAAGTTTCTGTGTTTCCTGGATTTGAAGGAGCTTGGAAACTAGCTATGCTGTCCCTTAAAAGGAGACAATTTACCTTAGAGAAGTTCTTAAAGTGTTTGTGGTTTGGTGGGGGGACTAGTTCTGCCTTTATTTCAAGAAAGACCACTTTGTGGTCTGGCCTTACCAGTGAGGACATCACATAGGAGGTGCAGCACTCTACCATATTTATGAGAACCAGATCTAGGATATTTGTTCCCCTAGTGGGAGCACAGACTAGCTGCTCCAGGGCATTTGAATACTCAAGAAATCTTTGGGCCTGCTTGTTAGTGGTCATGCCTCCCAATTAATGTGTGGGGGGGGGGGGGTAGCTAAAATTATCCACAAGTATAGTATTGGGCTGGATGGTGAGTGATTTTAGTAACTTTGGGTATGATGTATGAGTTTCCTGGTTCATGGTGTGGATCTGAAGCTAGCAAGAATATGGTAATGGATTTTTCCCATGTGGAAGATCAGGTTTCATTTAAATGTATTTTATTAGAGAAAAATACAGTATTCCCTTTGCATAAGTCTAGAAATGCAGCCATATTAAAGCAGGCCTTCACAGTGTGCATACAGTTTCAGTGAATACACTTTAAACCAGTGCAGAACATTTGAGTACAAACACATTTTGTTTGTATTGTACAAGGCTTGGGAACCAATGTTAAAGAGTAGTGTAGCCATTTACAGGTTTTAGTATTATTAAGAGAAACTTTAGACCCACAGTCAGTTAAGTTAGCTCATTTGGACTGATATGCAGAAAGGCATTGCAGTGCGGTCCTCAGATGTTTAGTATAGACACTCAAGAGTGGATGCAGAAGTCAGATCAAATACCCACCATTCCAGAATATTAATAATATTATTGAGGAGGATCAGAATATGAATGCAGAAGCTATGGACATAATTATCAGCACTGTTATTGAAGGCGGTACATTTCAAAGTACAGAAGTTACGGACAGTATAATGAGTGTAGAAGCTACAGACATTAGGATTTGATTCAGTTACTGTTGATATCTACCTCCACTCTACATAATAAAGTATTCTTAACTGAACTACAGTGTGTGCAGACTTTATTCTGAAAGGTACAAGCAGATTTGGTCCATAAAGGAGAGACTGGCACTTATTCAGCACAAATTTGGGTAATTAACAGATGAAGACATTCATTTCAGTCTCATTTCAGTTTCATCCAGTTATTTTCAGTTCATAACAGTATTCTACAGTCATATCAGTTCTTACACCATGATTAATTGTGGTTATTAAGTAATTAAATGTAGTATATTCCCAACCTAAAAGAGCTTCCCATAGTCTGCTGTCTGTGCTCAGTTTTGCTCGGGCCATCCACAATCCTTGGGATTGTGCATCCCCCCTCCACCGCCTTCGGTTCAGAAGCAATTTTCAGCTAAAGCTCAAATCAGCCCTGGGAAATCTCAACTTGTAAACACAAGCCTTCCAGTAGAATAAATTATTAGTTTGCTCGGGCCATCCACAAGCCTCGGGATTACGCCCCCCCCCCCCCACACCGCCTTTGGTTCAGAAGCAATTTTCAGCTAAAGCTCAAATCAGCCTTGGGAAATCTCGACTTGTAAATACAAGCCTTCCAGTAGAATTAATTATTAGGTGAATGTCATTGAATTTGTTTTTAACAATGTTTTCTTACTTTGTGACCATCTTTGTGAGGTGAGCACAGCTGCATTGAGCTCTGTTCAGCTTCTAACTTGGACAGCTTTAATGAAGTTGCCCACTCGGTAGGAACATACTCTACTAATCCACCTCTCTTACCATAGCTGGGTTGAATTTTTAGTTAAGGCATACTCCCCATTCTATAGTTCCATCTTCCCACTCCCTCCTAGGGAAGCTAACCACAGATTATTATTGAATCTTACCTTACCTTATCTTTAGGCTAAGCTACCTTCTTGCTCAGTCAATCTCTTGCTGTTACTGATTGGTTTCAACAGCTTTAGGTTCTCTTGCTCTAGCCCGCTCTGTTCTCCTTCAGGCTTACTGCGCTCCCCTCCCTGCCCGCAAATCTCACCCACCCCCAGTGCTCCTACACTTATAGCCCATATATCCCCACCCCCTACACAACAGCCTATTACCATCCCTCAGTAATCAGATCCACTCACACTTCCACACCCTCCACCTCACAACAACCTCCTCTGTACACCCCTCCCACATCATGCAAGGCATACTAGGACTACTACTACTAAATATCACCACTCTAGTGTACACCACATGCATACACTCCAACATACCAACAAACACTAGCTACCACATAATACACACACACACACACACACACACACACACACACACACACACACACACACACACACACACACACACACACACACACACAACCTCACACAAATATAGTAATATGCTCCACACTATTTACCAACAACTCATTACTCTACATACACAAAACAGCAACCGTACTACCTCACAAAAGGCTAACAGTACCCAAAAAACACACAGATATAGCCTATGCCATAAAACTCACACTATTCCTCAGAAAACGTCTACTAATCTCAGGGGACATACACCCAAACCCAGGTCCAAGCAACCCAGTCCTATCCCAAAAACACAAGTTAGACCTACTTATTATCAGTATAAACACACGTAGCATACTACATGACTTTCACACATTCATATCCTACTACTCCCCAGACATACCAACCGTTATAGAGACCTGGCTAAAACCTGCCACACAAAATGAATAAATTCTTCCCCCAGGCTATAACATCCTAAAGCAAGATAGAGGTACCAAAAAGGGAGGTGGAGTTGCAATCTGATTTAAAAATACACTCAACCTCCAACCACTAAAAACGCCACTTCCCAAATTTCAGAATGCGGAGACATTAGGCTCCGTTATGTCCCTTAAAAACAAAAAGAGAATCAACATCCTCTGTAGTTATATTCACCAGGAAGTAACTCACCTATAATAGAAGAGATGCTACAATAGGCCGCAATCAACCTACCCCAAGAAACCATCCTGCTATCAACATCCTCTGTAGTTATATTCATCCAGGAAATAACTTCACCTATAATAGAAGAGATACTACAATGGGCCACAATCAACCTACCCCAGGAAACCATCCTGATATCAACATCCTCTGTAGTTATATTCCTCCAGGAAATAACTCACCTATAATAGAAGAGATACTACAATGGGCCACAATCAACCTACCCAAGGAAACCATCCTGACATCAACATCCTCTGTAGTTATATTCCTCCAGGAAATAACTCACCTGTAATAGAATAGATACTACAATGGGCCGCAATCAACCTACCCAAGAAACCATCCTGCTATCAACATCCTCTGTAGTTATATTCCTCCAGGAAATAACTCTCCTATAATAGAAAAAATACTACAATGGGCCACAATCAACCTACCCCAAGAAACCATCCTGCTATCAACATCCTCTGTAGTTATATTCCTCCAGGAAATAACTCACATGTAATAGAAGAGATACTACAATGGGCCGCAATCAACCTACCCAATAAACCATCCTGCTATCAACATCCTCTGTAGTTATATTCCTCCAGGAAATAACTCACCTATAATAGAAGAGATACTACAATGGGCCACAATCAACCTACCCCAAGAAACCATCCTACTATCAACATCCTCTGTAGTTATATTCTTCCAGGAACTAACTCGCTTATAATAGAAGAGATACTACAATGGGCCATGATCAACCTACCCCAAGAAATCATTCTGCTATCAACATCCTCTGTAGTTATATTCTTCCAGGAACTAACTCACCTATAATAGAAGAGATACTACAATGGGCCACAATCAACCTACCCCAAGAAACCATCCTGCTATCAACATCCTCTGTAATTATATTCCTCCAGGAACTAACTCACCTATAATAGAAGAGATATTACAATGGGCCACAATCAACCTACCCCAAAAAACCATCCTGCTATCAACATCCTCTGTAGTTATATTCCTCCAGGAAATAGCTCACCTATAATAGAAGAGATACTACAATGGGCCACAATCAACCTACCCCAAGAAACCATCCTGCTATCAACATCCTCTGTAATTATATTCCTCCAGGAAATAACTCTCCTATAATAGAAAAAATACTACAATGGGCCACAATCAACCTACCCCAAGAAACCATCCTGCTAGGTGACCTAAACTTAGACTGGCTAGTCTGCAACTCCAACAACCCCTCAAACCATATTAACTTATTTGGATTCTCACAACTAATCCAAGGACCCATCAAAGTAGACAAAAACTCCAGTAGAACCTCCATTCTAGATTGGACACTAGTTAATATCCCCAGAGAAAATGATCATGTGGGCTGCTTACCTGATACATTGAGTGAACACTGCCCCTATCCAACTATCCAACAAGAACACTAAAACCACCCCAACTGTAGAACAGACTAACATACCCACCTTCGCACTCTCACCTGTACCAACCTCTTCAGTTAAAAAGCTACTCTATAAACTAAAACCCACCACACTCGCAGCAGATGGTTTACCCACAAATTTTCTAAAATTAGCTGCAAAATCACTAGCCTACCCTGTCTCAATTCTTATAAACCGCTCTGTACAAGAAACCTACGTACCCCATCTATGGAAAGTGTCACATATATTTCCCCTTCACAAAGGCTGAAACTCCTATGAGCTATGAAACTACTGACCAATCGCTATCTTGTCCCCCCTTTTCAAGCTTCTGGAGAAATGTAATCACACCCAGGTAATGCTCTTCTTATCCTCACATAACCTCCTCTCCCCCACACAGCATGGTTTCCGCCCAAATCATAGCACAACCACTGCTTTATTCTCCTTTATCAATCAGATTAACCATATAAGAAACAACAACAAATTTGTCTCAGCCATATTCCTAAATCTATCAAAAGCGTTTGATATGGTATCCCATAACCTACTCTTAGACGCTCTTGTCAACCTTATCCTTCACCCCTCTACTACTTCATGGTTTAGAAGCTCTTTGCCCCTCTACTACTTCATGGTTTAGGCACTCTCTCTCTGACAGAAAACAATCAGTTAAATGGCAAAGTACACTATCTCCTCTATTACCAACTACTATAGGCTTCCCACAAGGATCAATACTGGGTCCTCTACTATTCACCATTTTCACTAGCAAACTACATACTTCCACCTTGCATGCATCACTTATACAGTACACAGATGACTCCACCCTATCTGCTCAGCCCCATCCATAACCACTCTTTAAAAGCTTACCCAAGAAAACTTCTTCTCCATGGAACAATGGATCACCTATATCCATTTCATTCTAGAGTAGTTTTTGTTATGTTGGAAGGTTTGTCTGTTTGATAATACCTAAAAAAGGTACTATAGGGGTGGATAATATTTTAGCCAATATCCAAAAGCCTAGAAGTGACAGGTGAAAACCATCCTTGGCAAAGTGCGGTCTGTCAACCATGTCCTCTCAGGCTGACAAGAATTAGACCCCTCTGGAATGACACCAATAGCTAAGCCAATTCTTAATGTTGATCATTTTCTGCCAGTATTGTGGCATCATCCTTGGAGATGGTAGAATGCTACTCAATGCTAGACTCATATTTGCCTGTGAGTGGTTGTTTGACATGCTTTCTCAGCCTTACTATTGCCGAGCTCTGTCTGCATTTGATTTTGAATTGAAGTTTTTCATTTAAGGTTTGGTTACTTCCATTATTTTATCCTTTTTGTATATTGCATTTGTTTTGTTTTAAATTTTTGTTCTTTTGGAGTTTTAAGAGGTCTTGGCTAAGGTCAGTTAGAAAAGTTAGAAAAGAATTCCTTTGTAGACAGTGAATAACATCCAACTACTTAGTTCAAGAAGCTGATAAATAGCATACTTTACTCTACTAGGAAATATTTGGCAGAATCTATATTTAGCTGGAGTGTTTGTATGACTTGTTGTTCCCTGCCTGAATATTGCTGATCTCTGTCTGGATTTGATTTTAACACCCTGTGCATTCTCCTCTCAGACACCCTTAAACTTGGTGGCTTTTGAATTGTCTGCCTCTACTATAAATTTGATTTTGGACACTCCTCCCAGTCCATTCTCATCAACTCATTCTACTGAGAACTGAGAGATCAAATCGGTAGGCCCATCCCCTTAGTCTTTTAAACTTGAATTATCTTCTGTTTCCTCCCTTCCCATTTACAAAAACAAAATTGCACTTTACTCAGCTGCTTTTACTTTATCTGTGCTTCTCCATATTTTATTTTGCTTTTTGCTGCTTGTTTTTAAAGTGTTCAGTTCAATTTTTTTCTGCTACATTTATTACTGCTTGTTAGTAGCCTTTCTGATGATATGAGGTAGTGCAAGCTAGACCTGGAGATGTAGGGCAGTGGATGTGTAACATATGCCAGCATAACAAGCTGCAGTTTTGTAAATAATTATATGTCACTTGTATATCAAACTGCTTTGTACAGATGCTTGTGTTGAAAATGAAGTTGTAAATCTGCTTGTGTTAAAAATGTACCAATAGTGGGTCCTGCTGGATAGAAAAGAAATACACTTGTAAATCAGAATGTATCGTAACTGTTGAAATGAATATAATGCAACACATGATGCTAGAAGAGAAGAGGTTAATCTCAGTCCAGCTAACTTTGAATAATAGTCTGAAATTAAATTACCTGGTTTAGGCAATAATGATTGTATCTTACAGTTCTGATTGCAGCCAGAGATGAAATGTCTGTAAAAAACAGGATTAGGAATCCTACTGTATTGTCCTTAGGGGCTGGACTAATTACTACCCTGGAAGGGGGGTAGTTTTGAAATGGTTTGTAGCTTCCATATGGTATAACACATCTCAGCAAAGCTCTACCTGTGTTATGGTAATACACGTGTTAAATTCTGGTTCAGTTTCTAGTAAATGAGGGTAGTGTGGGAACCAGAAGTCAGATGATCAGATGTATGTGATGTCATTCTGTAATCCAGCATTGAAATGATATTTTAATACTAGATGAGACAGAAGTCTGAGAAGTCTGTTTTTGGAACTGACAACACCACTCACCCACTTCATCATGCCTTGTAAACTAGGCAACAGTAATTCTTTAGATCAGTCAGGAAAATATAGCGAGGTTAGTTAACTATTGTTTTTCTGTATCTGTGTGAATCTCTTTCCATCTGTGTTATTTTTAATATTTCCCGTGATTGAAACTCTGGAGTTTATTACAAATAGATATTTAGTAATTTTCATGTTATTTTATTATTTATTATTAATTATATTTAACATTTTCATCATGGCTGGTCTTTTAAAGAATATTTTAGCATTTGAGAGTACTTATATTTATTTGGACATGAGAATCTGGTTGGCAGACCGGGAGTGTAACTCTTCAGATGAGCTTGGGGAAAAGGGCATCTCTACTTAGAAAGCAAGGCATCATTATAGAAGAAGGGGCTATCCAGTGCTGAACATTGATATAACGGAACCTATGATGGGCAGCCTAAACCACCCCAACAGAGTCCACAGGTAACAGGGGAAGCCAGTAGTTTAGGTACACAGCCAGGATTAAGGGTCAGATGTTTTAAATGTAACCAGCGGGGCCATGTAACATATAGATGTCCACTGAAACAAGATGGAGAACAAAAGGTGGGGGAGCCAGCAAGTAGGAATAACAGTATGCCAGTGGTAAGTTGTCTGGAGACAACAGGGTTACCTGACTATTACCGGAGTTTATATCCTATCTTAGTGGATCCAAAACAGGCCACTGCTAAGAGAAACACATCCTCTGACATAACCATTGTGAAGCCTGCAGTGGTTAAAGAGGAGCAGTATTTGCTTGGGCAGACTGCTCCAGTCAGAGCTTTAGGAGAGACCCATTGCAAATACCTTGGGCCAGGGTTCAACTTGACTGGGAGAGTGGAAAAGGAAGAAAACAGGTAGGTGTGTTTGAGAATATCCCTGCAGATGTCCTGATAGGAAAGGATTTTGATAATGCAGTACCATGTGTGCATGCAATTACACACAGTCAGGCTTGGTTACAGGCATGTGGGCTGGTAGCCTGGGGAGACCCAGACAAACCCCACACCTGAAGCCAGGGCTGGTGAGTTAGCTATTTTAGGGAGAGAGCTACTCTGTAGCAGTGAGCCTGAAGGTGAGCCACAGCTGCTGGTATGTACTGATGTTTCTTTGGACAGAGTGACTGCAAGGGCAGAGGTGAGTGGTAGTACCCAGGCTGACAGTGAGGCACTGGTGTCAGAAGATACCAGACTTCCTGTGGAAGGGCAGCTGGGAAGGGTCACAAAGGCAGAGTTCAGACAGGCTCACCTCTCAAACCCTACACTAAGAGGCTTGAGGCAGGTAGCTAAGGAGGCACCTGATTCTCAAGGAAGAGGGGAGTCTGTATACTGGAACATAGGGCTACTGTATAGAGAGTGGACCTCTGAGTGAGGGCTAGAGGGTAAGGTAATACAGCAGTTGGTAGTGCCTAGAGCCTACTGTCTGGCATTTCTTGCCATAGTCCATGACATTCCTTTTGCAGGTCATACAGGCATAAAGGTATCAAAAGATGTATTACGCAGAACTTTTATTGGCCTGGGATTGCAATGGATGTAACAGGGTAGTGCAGGACCTCTCAGAAGTGCCAAAAGGTAGGCAAGGCAGGAGACAAGGTCAAAGCTCTTTTGATGCCTTTGCATGTGATTGAGGAGCCATTTCAGAGGGTAGCTATGGATTTTGAGGGCCTCTCAGTACCCCAAGTTCCACAGGGAAGAAGTATATTCTGGTGGTAGTAGATTATGCTGCTAGATACCCTGAGGCAGTGGCTCTGTCCTCCATCGAGGCAGAGAAAGTGGCAAATGCTTTGTTAGAGATTTTCAGCATGGTAGGTTTCCTGAGAGAAATAATGACTGACAGAGGTGTGAATTTCATATCAGACCTGCTGACTTGTTAGTTGGACTGCTGTGGGGTGAAGCACCTAAAGACTACCCCCTACCACCCCCAGACTAATGATCTTGTGGAGAGGTTAAAACTCTACACTAAAGACCATACTAAGGGCATTTGCAGACCAGTTTAAAAGAGAGTGGGACAAATATTTGCCCCATCTTCTGTTTGCATACATAGAGGTACCACAGTAATCCACAGTTTTTTCACCCTTTGAGTTGCTGTATGGGCATAGAGTGAGGGGGCCTTTAGATTTGATTTGTCATGAGTGGGAGAGTGAGCGTGAATCCTACAAGGAAACTGTTGTGGAGTATGTCCTACACCTTAGGACATGCCTTAGGGAGTTCATGGGCTTGGTCCAGGAGAACCTGTCAGGAGCCCAACAGCAGAAAAAAGGTCTGGTATGACAGGAATGCTTGAGCCCAAGAATAGAAGCAGGTTATGGTTCTCATTCCTGTCAGACATAATAAGCTGCAAGCAGCTTGGGAAGGACCCTTCAAAGTGGTAAGGAAGGTCACCGATGTTAACTACATGGTAAACTGGTAGGCAGGAGACAGGTACACAAACTGTACCATGCTAACATGACAAAGCCTTACCATGACAGGGCAGCACTGATACTGAGTACTTGAAGTGGATGGTAGGAGGAGTCTGTGGGGGATAAATGGCTATATCGAGCCAGCCAACAAAACATCAAGTTACTAAGGTGGTACCTTGAGTTGCAGGTTAATGATATGATGGTCCAGCAGTATAATGGGCTCACCAATGCCAACACAGATGAGCTCTCAAAACAGGGTATGGGTTAATGTGTTCCCAGACAGCCTCATGTGCTTCAAGCCACATTTCTCAAGGGTCACTTGAAAAACTAGCTTGAGTCTTCAAAGGGGGGAGAGATGTGATGATGTGAGGTAGTGTCAGCTATGCCAAGAGAAGTAGGGCAGTGGATGTGCAACATATACCAGCATAGCTAGCTGGAGTTTTATAAAGACGTATATGTCATTTGTATATCAAATTGATTTGTAAAGCTGCTTGTGTTAAAAATGTACCAACAGTGGGGCCTGCTGGACAGAAAATAAATATTCTTGTATGTCA
This sequence comes from Protopterus annectens, assembly GCF_019279795.1. NCBI lineage: Eukaryota > Metazoa > Chordata > Ceratodontiformes > Protopteridae > Protopterus > Protopterus annectens. The sequence continues at coordinate 1,422,974,073 of NC_056743.1, forward strand.
GACTGTATTGTAACTGTTGAAATGAATATATTGTAACAGAGGATACTGAAAGAGAAGAGGTTAATCTTAGTCCAGCTAACTTTGAATAATAGTCTGAAATTAAATTATCTGGTTTAGGCCATAAAGATTGTATCTTACAGTTCTGATTGCAGCCATAAATGAAATGCCTGTGAAAACCAGGACTAGGAATCCTACCTTATTGTCGCTAGGGGTAAACTAATTGCTACCCTGGAAGGGTGGATGTTTTGAAATGGTTTTATAGCTTCCAGATGCTATAACACATCCCAGCAAAGCTCTATCTGTGTATATGGTAACACATGTGCTAAATTCAGGTTCAGTTTCTAGTAAAGGGGGTAGTGTGGGAACCAGAAGTCATATGATCAGATGCATGTGATGTCATTCTGTAATCCAGCACTGAAATGATGTTTTAATACTAGATGAGAGAGAAGTCTCAGAGCAGTCTGTTTTTGGAAATGACAACATCACTCACCCACTTCATCTTGCCTTGCTCTAGTAAGTGAAATAGGGAACAATAATTATTTAGATCAGTCAGGAAAATATAGTGATATTAGTTAACTATTGTTTTTCTGTATCTATGTGAATCTTTCCATCTGTGTTATTTTTAATATTTTTTGCAATTGAAACTCTGGTGTTTATTGTAAATAGATATTTAGTATTTTCATGTTTTTTATTATTTATTATTAAATATATTTAAATGTTCCATTGTGGCTTGTCTTTTAGAGAATATTTTAACATTTGAGAGTGCTTATATTTATTTGGAGGCACTGTGACCCCTCCTGAAAGCCTTACTGCATTGGTCAAGCACTACCATTTGTATTAGTATTAATTTTACTCATTATAATTGGGTACCCTTGTGAGACCCTTAGAGTAGTTGGCTGGTGACAGTATAATTATCTTATAGTCTGGGTAAAATTAGCAGAGCTAGTAAATCTGCACCACTGTTAGGTTTGCAGGTTCATAGGTTCATAGCTATTTACTAGACTAATGACAGGAGCCTTTTTAAGCCTAGCCATGAATCCCAAATCTCTGAAAAGTTCTGATACCAGTGATAAGTGTAAGCATGGGCCTGGAAGATGAACCATTTACAGGTGACCTGTGTGTGTCCATTAGAGACACAGGTGCCAAACCAGGGATGAATTTCTGGTTTCCCATCCAATTGTCCAAGTTGCACTTGAATTGAGTTAGGGAGGAACTCTGCTTCACATGAATGGGAAGCCTGTTCCATAGATGGGGTAGTCTCTGGGATATATATCGATCTCTCCAGCAGGTCCTATTTATATCAAAGGCAAGGTTTAAGTCTTTAGAACAGGTAATTCTGGTGATATTTGTCTTTTTGGATATGCAGGAGGTCCATCAGAGTGAGGTATGTCAATGGCCTGTATGGCAGACATAAATGTCCCCTCAAAAGCATGTAGGAGACAGAATACAAGGATAGGGCCTTGAAATGGTTTGTATAGGACATTTTATTTATGCCCTGTATTAATTTATTGGGAAACCTCTGTGGACATTCCAATTGTTGGATATGCCTGGTTATGTACATATGAAAGGGGACACTGTACACAATGACAGGTCTGATGAATGCTGAATACAGTGGAACAATGACTTCCTCAGACTTAGATGTCATACTTTTGTTTATAAGTTGCACAACATATAATGATTTCCTCACCACTGTAGATACATGATGGTCAAAGGCTAGATTATAATCTATGTGTGTCCCTAAGTCCTTGACTACTGGGTCAACTCTAAGGGATGTGGTGTCAATATGATAGTTACAAGGGGTAGATGACTTCTCAAAGGATACTATTATGCATTTCTTGAGATTTAGTTTTATTTCATGGCTCTGACACCAGTTGTTTGTCCATGTCAGTCCCTCCTGCAGAACACTTGTGTTAGTGTGAGATTTAATTACAGCTCCTAATTTGCAATCATCTGCATATTTAGTCAGCCAGAGACCAATGACACTGGCCTTGACTTCTGAGAAGTAAATGCCAAAAATAGGTGGTCTAAGGACTGATCCCTGAGGGACTCCACTTGTGACTGGCCTCTTTGTAGAGGTGGACTCCCCAATTCTAACTTCCTGGGTCCTGTCTGTGAGCCAGTTGGTTTTCCATCAGGTGACATATGGGTTTTAACTGACCGCTTGAGTTTGTCAGCAATGCCCGAGTGGGGTATTGTGCCATATGTCTTGGCCAGGTCAAGGTAGGCAGTGTGAATGATTTTACCACATCCATTGCTTTGGTGACCTTCTCAAAGAAGTCCACCAGGATGAGTAGGCATGATCTGCCCTTGATGAAACCAGACTGGGTTGGGTCCAGCTATGTGTGTGTGTGTGTGTGTGTGTGTGTGTGTGTGTGTGTGTGTGTGTGTGTGTGTGTGAAAATCAAATCTCAAAGAGTGTGTGTTTCAGCTACTTGGATTAGGGACACAGAACACTGGTTTCACAGAGAGGGTGGTGGAGGACTTGGCTTGGAACACTTTGATGAGGACTCAGCTCTACAGCTGTGGCAGTGGGGAGTCTTACTGGAGGCCTGGAGAGAGAGAGGGAAACCCAACTTCCAGACTGAGTGTGTTCCTGGTGTGCACTTACGGAAAATTGTGCTTGGTGCAGACAGCTGCATCTGAAAATATTGTATGTATCCATTTTTGTTACAAGTGAACAGTCCTCTACAGTGTCAGTGGTGAGGACTGATGCTTCTTGATTAGTGGCCCAGAGCAGGGGCGTCACAGTCTGATTAAATTGGAGGGTTTTACATCTACACTCTTGTGGCAGGAGAGGTAATTTATATCATTCTAAGTTGGGATTTGCTGCTTGAAGGTTTACTGTGTCTGTATTGTAAAAGTGTCTTAGTTCTGGTTTAAGTGATTGGGTTTCAGGCCAGTTATTATACATTATTTTACATTAAGAAGGTTTGTGGTCTACAGTCTTGTGGGAAGAGAGGGTAACTGCAGCCCGTCTGAGTTGGGAATTGCTGGTGAAGGCTTATTGTGGCTGCTTTTCTAAGCATCTTTGTTCTGATTTAAACACTTGGGCTCCAAACCAGTTATTTTACATTAGGAAGGTTTGTAGTCTAAACTATGTGTCAGAAAAGGATAGCATACACCCATCTAAGCTGGGAATTTCTGGTTGAAGACTTATTGCATCTGTTATTCTAATAGTATCTTAGCTCTGGTTTAAGCACTCTGGTTCCACACCAGTTATCTTACATTAAGAAGGTTTGTGCTCTACACTCTTGTAGGAAGAGAGGGTAGCCTTCACCCTACTGAGCTGGGAATTGCTGGTGAAGCCTTATTTTGCCTGCTATTACAGGTTCATAGGTTTATAGGTGTGTACTAGGCTAACGGCCCTGTAGCCTATATAAGCCTAGCTCAAGAAGATTCCCTGGCATCATGCCACCCAAAGTTAGTTCCAAGTGCCCCTGTCAAGCAAGGCCACTGAAGTAATCCCCGGGGTGAACTTATTGCCCATCCACTCGTCAAGATTTCTCTTAAAGAGGGCCAGTGAACTGCTCTGCTTGACATGAATGGGAAGTTTGTTCCAGAGTATGGGAAGTCTCTGGGTTAGGAACCTGTCCCTCCAGCATGTTCTGTTTATTGTGGTAATGAGGTTTAGGTCCCTGGAGCATGTGGCATGGAGGGATTGGGATTTCTTTAGGTGTAGCATATCTAGCAGCTCTGGGTCAGACATGTCTTTGTAGATCAAGCAGAGATCTCCTCTAAGTCGGTGATAAGAGACAGAGTATAGCTGGAGTTTTTGAGTTTGTCCATATAGGGCATGTGTCTAAGGCCTAATATCCTCTTAGTGAGGTATTTTTGTGGCCTTTCCAGTTGTTGTAGGTGTCTAGTGAGGTACATACCAAATGAGGCATTGTATTCTATAACATATCTAATGAGGGACGAGTAGAGAGGGATTATGACCTCTTTCTTCCTGGATGAGAAACATTTTGTAATGAGATGTGCCACACAGAAGGACTTTCTGACTACAGTGGCAATGTAGTTATCAAAGGAGAGGTTGCTGTCAACCTGTGTCCCCAGGTCTATTATCACACCGTCGGTGTTTAGTGGACTATCGCCTATGTGGTAGTTCATGGGCACCAAATTTTTCCCAAAGGGAATGACAATGCACTTTTGTCCTGGTCTGTGGTCTGCCCTCTTGTGGCATTACTGTGTAGACAGATTTTTTGAAACTACTAAAGCATCAAGTTTGTCACAGCTGTTTGTTGCTCACCAGGTTGTTTGTCTTATTCACTTGTTCAAAATTTAAGTTTTCCTCACTCCTCCCTAGTAGGTCAGTAGCCATGGATAATCCCTTCCCTACTCTTTCTGTGGCCAGTCTGGTTGAGATGGGTATTCTGAGGCATTATAGCAATTGCCTCATGTACACTGACAACCCACTTATTCTTAATAAAACAGACAGTGAATGCGAGAAGTGTAAATACACTTTAATGCTGGAGGGAAAACTCTCTCATACAACCAAAACAAATCCCATAGAGGTTGTCAGTGATACTTGCATCATGCCTACTGCATTAGGTAACTATCCCACACATAAAACTACTTATGCTGAGGCACTTACAGGTAACCTTCCTAAAACACTAAGACCTCCTGCACAGTACAATCAAAGAAAAGGTCCTCAGCCATCACATAAATGCTCTGTTAAAACACCACCCACAACTAGACACAGTAACACTGTATCCAATGCCTCCACTGCTAAGCCCTTAAGGCAAACACAGCAAATGTTCTGATCACTGTTTTTTCTATAGTGAGGCATGCCGAAGTCCTCTTCACCAGACTGAGTAATAAGAGAGTCATTGTTAGCTGCCTTTCCAGGGCTAGGATCTGTCAGGTCACACAGGCACACAGGTCAGTGAACCACAGGTACCAGTATGACTCTATCATAGTCCATGTGGGAGTTATTGACCTGAAACGTACCCCCCTTGACTATCTGAAGTGAGACATGACCGAGTTCACTGATTATGTGTCTCAGGCAGGTATGAGACTAGCACTGAGCAGCATACTACCTTCTCCAAGGATAATGCCACGTTACCAACAGAAAATGATTGATTGAAACAATTGGCTTCTGGTGTCATTCCAGGGAGGGTACAATAGTTGGTGGCCTGGGAGGACATGGTTGACAGACCATGCTGCTTTGCCAGGGACAGTCTTCACTTATCCCCTCTAGGCTTTCAGATATTGGGAAAGACCTCTTCAACCCCCTATATTGCCTTTTCTAGGCAATGTTAGTCTGATAAACCTACAACTTAACTGAGCCTATAAAGGAATATTTGAAAGTGGTACTTCTCAATGTTAGAAATCTTAACAAGAAACTCCACTCCCTACAAGCCTTCCTCTCCCTGGACAGTGTAGACATCTGTATAGTAATGGAGACATGGTTTAAAGTCAGTGAAAGTACCCTGGCAATGCAAGGTTATAATGCCTTTCATGCCTTTAGACCAGCTACTGCACAGGAGGGAACTAAAGGTGGAGGAATTGCAGTCTATATTAAGACAAATCTCACATCCAGACTAGTTAAAGTATATGACCCACTGGAACTCATACACATGCAACTTACCATAAACAGGGCTCCATACCATATCTTTGTAACATCTAGGTCACCTTCCATGTCCCAGGAAACCCATAGAACCTATCTCAATGAACTAGAGCTCCTCACCATTCAGCCCAATATGATATTCATGGGGGATGTCAACTACCCCTCTATAGACTGTGAATCCTACACTACTTCTAATGCACAAGCCCACTGATTCCTAAACTTTGTTAATACCAACATCCTAGAACAGTTGGTCCATTCTCCTACCAGAGCTACAAACATCCTTGGCCTTGTTCTCATGATCATGGACAGCCAGTGTTCCTCACCCAATGTAATATCTTCACTCATCAGATCTGACCATAAGGCAGTCTTACTTGAAATAAAAATTAAATCCAGGAGTCCAGCAAAACCAAAAACCTTTGGGAATTATTCCAAGGCTAACATCTCTGTACTAAGCAACACCTTGGCTAAATTCCAAGCACCCACAAACCCAGTAAACACCATAGAATACACTAAGATATTTACAAAATCTCTGTACAGCCATATTGATGGCTGTGTAGACCAAGCTGTGCCCACTCATATTAAGAATAAGAAAAAGTCAAAAGACACGCCACCCTGGTGGAATAACACTATCAATCAGTTTTACAAAAAAAGAAACAAAATCTTAGGAGGAACAAAGCCATACATACCAAAAGCCCCTGACCAATCTAAAGATGCAGCTAAGAGGGTTAATTAATACTTCAAAGGTGAAGTTTGAAGAAAAAATTGCTTCTCAGGCAAAGGTCATCCACAAAGCTTTCTACAGCTATGTCCATAACCTCAGAGGAAATACACAACAATTCTCTGAACTTATTGTAAATTATATGACCTGTACTGAACCAGAGGCCATTGCCAACCTTTTGGTTGACAGGTTCAGCTCAAATTTCTCCCCCACTCCCTCCAATAGTCCAAAGGAAATGCCACATAACACAATCCCCAACCATTACTAGAGAACAGGTCATTAATGCACATTCCATGGCCAAAATCACTGCTTTGATGGGTCCAGATAACATCCTGGTATGTTTAATAAATAGCATGAAACATGACCTCTCTGGTCCACTTGAATCACTTTTCAACTGAAGCCTTCAGTCAGGTTTTGTGCCCAAAGAATGGAAGATGGCTATAATCATTCCCCTGCACAAAGGAGGTCCAACCACTAATCTGGGTAACTACAGGCCCATAAGTCTTACCAGCCTCACATATAAGGCCATGGAAAGAATCATTATGAACATGATAAATGAGGACATATATATAACCTTCAAAGGCTAGACCCATCACAATTCGGTTTTATTAAAGGAAGGTCATGCCTATTAAATCTGGTGGATATTTTGAGAGGATCACCAAAGCACTGGATGAAGGAAAGACTGTACGCACAGCCTACCTCAATCTGGCCAAGGCTTTTGATACAATACCCCACTCAGGCATTATAGGCAAGATCACTAATTTAGGTATAAACCCTTTTATCACCTGATGGATACCCAACTGGCCTACTGATAGGATCCAGGAGGTCAAAATAGATGAGGCCATCCTCCACCAAGAGGCCAGTCCCTAGCAGAGTCCCCCAGGGCTTGGTATTGGGCCTGCTTCTTTTTGGCATCGATTTCTTTGAAATGGAAGCAAATGCTGAAGGTTTATGGTAGACTAAGTTTGCAGATGATTGCAAGCTGGTGGTTATCATTATCTCCCCAGCAGACACTAGCATTCTTCAAGAAGGTCTATCTCTGACTGACAAATGGTGCCAAAGCCATGGTTTTAAACTCAGTGCTAAGAAATGCATCATTTTACCCTTTGGGATATCAACCATCTTGGCCAATTACCATGTTGATAATACATCACTAAGAGTTGACCCAGTGGTCAGGGATCTAGGTAAATATGTAAATAGCCTTGCCTTCGACCACCACATGGCCACAGTTGTAAGGAAATCCTTTTGTGTTGTGCAACTTATAAGTAAGGGCATGGAATAATGGTCCAAAGAGGTCATTATCTCGCCCTTATCAGACCAGTCATAGAGTACAGTGCTCCCTTTGGTATGTCCCTGACCAGGCATAGGCAGCAACTAGAGCGATCTCAAAGATTCTTTACAAAAAGAATACAAGGCTTAACAAACCTGCCTTATGCACAGTGCCTTAAATTGCTTTCCCTATGCTCAGTCTCCTATAGATTGCTGAGGGGTGATTTATGCCTGGCTTACAAGGCATCTGCAAACCCCACACTTATAGAATCATAGGATCATAGGAAATTACTAGGCTATTGGCCCTGAGGCCCTTACAAGCCTAGCCAAGAATTTAGGCCATGTTCCAATAAGTCAGCACCCAATGACTCTGTCCAGCAGGGACACAGGTGGAATCCTAAGGGTGTGTTTTCTGTTCACCACCCAGTTAAAAGGGTTAATGAGATATTCTGCTTGATGTGGAGAGGGAGTCTATTCCATAGAAGGGGGAGTCTCTGGGACACAAATCTGCCCCATGAACAAGTCCTATTGATGCCACAGACCAGGTTGAGGTCACATGTGTGGGTTACTCGAGTGAAACTTGACTTGCGAATATGAAGCAGTCCCATTAAGGCGGGGGTCTGAGATTGCTTTGTATGCCAGACAGAGATCAGCTCTGAGGAGTCTGTATGAGACTGTGTAGAAGGGCAGGGCCTTTAGCCTATCTGTGTAGGGTAGATGTTTGAGCCCCTGGATTCTCCTGGTGAGAAACCTCTGTGGTCTCTCCAGCTGCTGCACGTATTTTGTGAGATACATGCTGAAAGGGGCATTGTACTCAGTACTGGGTCTTATAAGGGAAGAATACAAGGATGCTATGACCACCTTGTCCCTGGATGAGATACCCTTACTTATGAATCTCCTACAGATTCGTAAGTCAAAAAGTACCAGAAATACAAGACCTGGGGGGGCCTGACTTTTGTCTCTGACTTAAACAGAACATTCTGGAGAGACAGATATGTGTCCCAGAGACTACCCCTCCTATGGAACAGGCTTCCCAGCCATGTGAAGCTGAGTTCATCTATTACCCAGTTTAAGCACAGCATAAACAAGTGGATGGGGAATAGGAAATTTACACCAGGCCTGGCACCCATGTCCCTTATGGACAGAGGTAGCTTATAAATGCCAAGCCCTCAACATCATTATTCTTTCGGGAAAACTTGGCTAGGTTTAAAAAGGCCCCTTGGGTCATTAGCCTAGTAACACTCTCTGACTATGTATCTATGTTGATCAGGATCGAACACAGGAATGATTAAGGAGAGGGGAATTTAAACCAAAAGGTGAAAGTTTAATATTGGCAGCCCAAGATAGTGGACTATGTACATGTTGGTTTACAAAGTTCATTGAACATGTGGGAGAAACAGACAAACGTAGGTTTTGTAAAACAGTATTGGAAATAGTTGCACATCTTGTTCCTGGTTGTGATATACTAATGGCAGAAGAACTGTATACTGAAAGGCATAATAATGTGGCAAGACTGATGCATTGGGGATTGTGAAAACATAATATTGAAGTTGCTGAAAAACATTGGAAACATGAGCCACAAACATTATAGAAAATGTGGAAGTTTATATCACATAGGATCACCCAATACCAACAGTTCAAAAAATAGATGCAAGAAAACCAGATATCATAGTCCATGAAAAGAAGACAAAAGTAGCATTGATCACTGAAACTGGTACACCCAGTGACTACAGTGTCTTACGTACAGAGAGACACAAAGTCATAAAATACCAGGATTTGCAGGCAGAAACAAGGGCAATGTGGAATAAGGATTCCCAGACAATTCCAAGGGTAGCAGGAACAATGGGCCTTATAAAAAAGAATTTACAATTGCACTTAGATATGTTATCCATATATGTAACTCCATATGAATTGCAGAAGGAGTCATTACTGGGCACATTGAGGGTGCTGCAAAGAGCACTTCTGGCTGACATCAAAGACTGAAACAATACTAATTTTGTGAACTTTAATCATACTTTGACTTAGGCATGGGGTCCATTCCCTTCATGATATTAGAAACCTAAAAGACTTGGAGAAATTAAAGAAGGAACAAACATACTCAATCAAGTAATGTGACACACCATCTTCCTTTAAGAGGAAATAAGACATTTGGTTGGCTATTCATAAACTCACTCCTTCTCAGTATGATTGGCCTGTTGCTCCTTGTAAAAGGATGTAAAGTCTAAAGATGGGTACTGAATAGGCATAAATGACCACATGGGCCAGTTGTTTTGTACATTCTACATCAATCTCTGCCTGGCCTATAAGTTATCAAATGACCCTATGCTGATTGACTATTTACTTGTACGCAATACTAGCAGCACCACCAATACCTTCTCTGGGAACCTGAATCAACATTGTAACATAAACAGAACAAGTTGATGTAATCAGTGCTTCTCCCATAGAATCCCCATGCCTATGGAATCAGCTTGAATTCATAACAAATAAAGCAGCTACCTAATTCTGTTCAAAAATAATATTGATGAGTGGATGGGGATCCACAAATTCACTCCCAGTCTTGCCTTGTCTTGCCCCTTATAGATAGAGTGAACAAGTAGCAGAAATTACCCTGACCAAGCTGGAAATGATCTCCTGAATTGATTGCCAAGTATCTACATATGAGGATATAACCCTGTACTGCACTATGGACTATCCCAGTTCATACCATCCTTGAAACTTTCTATTCCAGAAAAAATAAAAACTACTGATATAATTTTATCTTTGTTTTTAAAATAACATTTTTAATCAAGGACATCTGGACCACCAAAACTTAGAGTGAGGATCCCAGCTAAAAATTAATCTCAGGAGTCAGCCTTCTATCATAAAAGGAAACTACAGTGAGGGATGTGGACTGTGTAGTCAAGTCCTATGTGCTGTTGGCTGCAAGGAGGTACAGAGACTTTGCAGCACTCTGTGATCTGTCTTTTCATAGGATCATAGGAGATTACTAGGCTATTGACACAGAGGTCATTTTAAGCCTAGCCGTTTCAACCCAATGTAATACTGTAGAAGTACTAGTCAATACCCAAGATTGCAATTAGTGATGACTGCCCATGTCCAGGAGGGTTATGGGCACTATTCCTGGTAGGAATTTACGGTGCCCTATCCACTAATCCAGTTTCCTCTTAAACAGTGTCATAGACGTGCTCTGTTTCACATGAATTGGTAGCCTGTTCCAAAGATGTTGCAGTCACTGGGAGATAAATCTGTCCCTCCAGCATGTTCTATTTAAGTCGCAGGTCATATTTAAGTCCCTGGAATGGGTAGCCCTTAAACCCATTTGATTTACAGATATACAGTAAGTTCATTAGGTTTGAGTCTCAGGTTACTCTGTAGGCCAGGCATGTCTCCCCTAAGAAGTCTATATGATATGAGTAGGATGTTATCAAATGTGCTGGTTTGCTTGCTGCCTTAAGGATATTACCCTGCCAATTGGATGACTCCTTTCTGATCTACTAATTGTTCTGTCTACAGATGCTGTTTACTTGTAACTGGATAAACAAATATCCTGTATACCCATATTACATCTTGGAACTCTTTGAGGTGTGGGCAGGGGTGTCTTAAGTGTCGCAGAATAAGGTGGCTTATTTGCTGATCTAGGTCAAGTTGGGCATGGTTGTATGCAGTGGGTGTCAGTACTGGCATCCTGGTGGATAATACTAATATGATTGGATGGGGGGATGGCCTCCACATTTAGTAAATGCTAGTATTTCTCACATACTGAGTTATCTAGTGGAAGAAGCAAATGGTAGTCAGTAAGCATGAGGTATTTGTTTGCATCAGGCTGGCTACAGATGATGCATGAGATTCTGACCTTATGACTCATCGTGTCTGGTGTGTAAAGAGTACACTGATGAGGTTTGTTGTAGGGAAAGTTTTTATATTCTTAATTAAGAGAGGAGATAATGTTTGCTAGTGAACTATGATAGTACAATAGAAATAAAAACACAAAATGTGAAGTAGGGGTAATAATACCTATTTATTAACCAGGTAGACCCACAAGCCTTTTTCAGGGAGACCTGGGAGCGCTGTCTTGTTAAGTGACTTGCTAATTGTCACACTGTAGACAAATGATAGCTGAGGGAATCAAACCGTGCACCACAGAAACTACAGCTCATCGTCTTTACACTCTGTGGCAGCTACCAGGATATAGCCCTAGCCCTCTGTACCAACTGGGTAAAAGTGAAGTAGGGTAATATAGTTTACATATCAGTAGGCACACAAGTTGTATAAAAGTTCTGCAAAGAGGCTTGGAAGGTCCAGCTTAATTAATGCAACTAGATAATTACAGATGAAATCAGGCTCGGATTAGTTCAGCTTACCCAATGAGGGAGTTGCAACACAATGAGTAGTAGGGTTATATCTCAAAGAAGTACCACATTGAATGCACAGTAACAATATGCACCCACGTAGCATCCATCTCAGGCATGTAACAGTGAGGGACGTGGAACCCATCTCCATCTACTGGTAAACTTAGCAACCAGCTTACAAATTCTTCATTTTAAGTCTTAAAAAGTCTATGTTCGGTGCTGCTCCACACTATAAGAGTTTCATGCACATTCATTCTTAGGAATATTTTGGAAATGTTGGCAAGTTATTCAGGTATGCTAAGTTCCCAGATTGCACTGCAGATATTAAAATGGCAATTGAAATGTTGTTCCTGCTGCAAAATGTCAGGCAATCATTCACTCAACTCAAATTTTGTCATGAGCAGGTCTGTATGAAGAAAAAAGACTGGACCAACCCTTTTTCAAGTTCCAGAAGACAGTTCATATTTATCATTGCTCTTAGAGCCAATGAGGGGAGGTGCTGCTGTCCCCCCTTAATTCCCTTCTTTCTTTTGCAGCATGGCTGCTGGTTCAACTAAATGCATTCTTTTTTTTTAATTACATGAGCTTATTAACTCTGGTATTGTTAAAACAGCTAGGCAATAGGGGCTGTGTAGCCCCCAAATCTGGGTGAAAATGCTAGTGTGGTGTTTCTTTGAGATATCACTAGTAGTAGCAGCAATAATGTAAGTAGAGTTACAGTGAGGTCAGTCTCAGCAAATGTCTTAAAAGCAGTATAATGATCAAGCAATCTGCCATGGTATCTGCAACTGCAGGGGGTTGTATCAGAGTGAGCCACCAGCATCAGAATGGCAAATAGAGTAGAAGGTTGTTATCAGAGTGAAATAGTGGCAGCAGTTAGAATATAGTAAGATGTGGCAGCTAAGTGGCACAGCGGACAGCACTGTCACCTCACAGCAAGCAGTTCTCCAGTTTGATTCTTAGCTGGGGTGCTTTCTGTGTGGATTCTGAATGTCCTCCCTGTGTTTGCATGGCTTTTCTGCTGGTAGTCTGGTTTTCTCCCACATTCCAAAGATATGCAGTACATGGATTGTACACTCTAAATTGGCCATAGTGTGAGTGTGCATGTGTGTGTGCGGTATGGCATAACAACCATAGCAGGCCTAGTCACCTGACAGCGAGAACATTGGTTCTACATGATTTTCACTACTGATATGACACCCTGATCCCATGTGCAAAAATTGGGAAAAACGGACTGCGGATGAATGGAATAGCAGTAGCTATAAAATAAATCTAGTATATTAGTATAACAGTTGTAAGCCCCTTTTATTACATTGCAATTTACACATCAATATTTAGAATGAAGGACAGGTAGAATTTGGATAAGAGAGGAATTAGTACAGTGTGTAAGGGTCAGTCCTTATTAAGTAATTTCATTTCACTGAGTCATCCATGCTATCTATGCAGCACTACATAGCCAGGTGTCTGGTAACCTGGAAATGATTGTTCACATCTGAAGTTACATGTCTAAGGTGGCGTATCTTGATTACCACATCAGATACACTTGGGCTATGTGTCATTGGGGCACCATACTGTTTTTTGCAAATCATCACCGACATCAGCAGAAATTACGTACAGCAGTGTGATCTATGATGTAAGAAAGGGCTTCTGTCTTGGGTTCCCGTCAGTCTTCCATCCTACTTGTGTTCATTAACAAAAGGGTAATTCCAGTCTGTGACAACACATTTATTTTAAAGCATAACAAAAGCAAGGTGGATGGAGTGCAGTATTTCAACAAATTCACTGAGAAAATGAGTTTAGCCATGCTGGCTTTTCTTTGTGTTGTGAATTAACTTTGTTTCTCAATTTATTTTCCATTTAGTTACAGGCAGTCAGAGGAAAATGTGCCAAAGATTAAGGTTGATTGTGAAACAGATTCAGCGTAAGCAGGTCATGTTTCTGTTATAAATGTCATCATTTACAAAACTTGGCAAGCAAAAATACACAAAACTCTTATTTTTCCAAAGAAATGACTTTACGTTTGATTAAGTATGAAGATGCTTCATATATTAACTTTCCATTACTTCAAAGACAAAGGCTTGATAAAGGCTATCTGAGGCAGTGCAAGAACTGCTTGATGCTCAAAGAAAATTCACCCCCTTTTTACTTGACCTTAAATATCTGTGAAAAGGTTATGTGTGTCCAGAATATGGAGACTAAAAGCTTCATCCTGAGCTCACAGTATACACCTGGTGAATAATACACTCATAAAACACCCCCCCCCCCCAAAAAAAAACATAGAAGTTCAACTTCATACAAGTAAGACATACAAGTCTTGGAACTTTACAGACAGGGATACTTTTACTTGTTTAAAGCCAGTGTGGATAATGTGTGGTATTTTGGTGTTTCACGTGTCATTACTCAGCACCCCCCCCCCAACCATGAGCATTGTAAATCATACATATACAATTACTATACCACATCAGTGGGGAGAGTCATTATTAACAAATTACAAGCTCAGAAGCCAATAAGATGTACAGAGTGACCTGGCAACTTAAAAAATGTCCTTGTAATGGTGGTTCCATTGTGCTTAACTCAGAAATATAGCTCAGCATTATGCCTGTCAAGGGCTAAAGTTAGGGACATCTGACCTAGTTAAAAAGATTAAGGGTAATTAAGATCTGGTTATTGTTCATAATGGAGTGGACAGTATATCCTCTGTCTTGGATATGTGGAAAGATGTAATGAGATTCTTAAATATTCCAGTAAGCATTGGAAAAAGTACAGTTGTGTACACTAACCATAAATGTAGATGTTCGAGTGTATTCACTATTGCAGTCATTACATTTGGGTAATCTGCTGGCAGGTTGCCCTCAGTCGGCCTGATTAACAAAGTCTTGGGTCCTGCATTGGTTGCTGTCCCTTCTTCAATGATGTCAGGTCATCAGGGGTATAAAACATGCAGCTGACGCCATTTTATCAGTTTTTCTTGCACCAGATGTCAGGTGCCCCCATAATGGGAAGCAATTATATACGAGGTTACACCTCCAACAAAAAGCAAATACACCAGAAAGCTTTAAGCATAGTAAACAAGAACAGAGGAATAGACAACAGAAGTCAGGGGTCTGGAGGGAAGGTAACCAGGACTGCAACAGTGAATACACTCGAGCATCTACATTTATGGTAAGTGTACACAACTGTACTATGTTCTTCATGTTTCACTGTTGCAGTCATTACATTTGGGTAGATTTCCAAAGCTATGGTTGGTAGGAGGAGTTTATACAGCATTAGGGCCAGCTATAAGGCCCTGCAAGACAGCAGAACAAAAAGCAAATACACCAGAAAGCTTTAAGCATAGTAAACAAGAATAGAGGTATAGACAACAGAAGTCAGGGGTCTGGAGGGAGGGTAACCAGGACTGCAACAGTGAATACACTCGAGCATCTACATTTATGGTAAATGTACACAACTGTACTATGTTCTTCATGTTTCACTGTTGCAGTCATTACATTTGGGTAGATTTCCAAAGCTATGGTTGGTAGGAGGAGTTTATACAGCATTAGGGCCAGCTATAAGGCCCTGCAAGACAGCAGTGGCAAAGCCAGCTCTGGATTTAGAGAAAATTGGTAAATGATAATGCTTGATGAAAGTATGTACAGAGCTCCAGGTAGCAGCTTCTAGGATGTCTTTGGTAGGAACACCTCTGAGAAAGGTTGCAGAAGTAGATGCAGCCCTGGTGGAGTGAGATCTGATCCCCTGGGGGATAGGTTTTCCATGGTGCTTATAGCAGAACTGAATGCAATGGCTTATCCATTTAGAAATGGTTTGTTTTGAAATAGCCTTCCCCTCTGCTCCTGCAGCAAATGCTACCAGCAGTTGTTCAGGATTTCTTCAAGGTTTAGTCCTGTCCAAGTAGAATCTAAGTTGTCTGTGCACATCCAAGGAATGCAGAATCCATTCTCCTTTGTTCTGTGGATTGGGAAAGAAGGTTGGCAAATGAATGGACTGATTAAGAGCCACACTGGAAACCACCTTGGGCATGAAGGATGGATTGGTCCTCAGAGATACCCTGTCCGCATGAAAGATGATGAAAGGCTCCACTGCCATAAGGGCCTGTAATTCAGAAATCCTTCTAGCCGAAGTAATTGCTAAAAGGAAGGCTGTTTTCCAAGAAAGAAATTTTAAATCTGCAGTAGCAGCTGGCTCGAAAGGAGGTAGAGTGAGTTTCTCCAAAACAAAGTTAAGGTCCCAGGCAGGGGTTGCAGCTCTCCTGGGTGGTCTCAAGGTTCTGTGTTATAATGAGCTAAAATAGCTGAGGTGTGGATTTTAATGGAGGAAAAGGACAGGCTCTTGTGAAGCATCTCAGTTAAGTATTGCAAAATCTGAGGTAAATTGGGCTCTGCTGTGCTCATCCCTAAAGATTGGTTCCAGGCACAGAATCTTTTCTATTTGTCAGCATACGATTTTCTAGTACTAGATCTCCTTGCCTCCAAGATGACATCCATCTCAGGTTTGCTGAGGGATGATAAGGGTGAATTTAAGTGATTAGCCAGGCTACAAGGTTCAAAGTTGAAAGCTGAGGGTGCAGAATTTGGTTCTTCTGCTGAGACAGCAGGGAAGGGGTCTGAGGCAGGTACCATGGAGATAATTGTGACACACTGTGCAGGAGGGGGGTACCAGTGTTGGCACGGTCAGTCTGGAGCAATCAAAATCATCCTTGGTTTGTCCTGTTTGACTTTTAGTACAACTTTGGAGAGCAGAGGCAGAGGGGGGAAGGCGTAGACTGATAGGTTTTTCCAGCTGAAGGACAACACATCCACTTTCCAGGCTTGTTTGTGGGGAGTCCTTGTGCAATACTTGTCCAACTGGTAGTTCTGGTGGGGAGGCAAATAGATCTATGTCTGGGCTCCCCCATTCACTTGTCAACATGTTGAAAATCCATGGTTCCAGTTTCCACACATGTGGGTCCATGAGGTTTCTGCTTAGTCTGTCTGGCAGTGTATTCAATTTTCCTGGCAGGAATTGAGCTTGTAGATGCACTTGGTAACTCAAGGCTGTGTTCCACAATGCCATGGCTAGTCTGCAGAGGAGGTAGGAATGTGTACCCCCCTGCTTGTTTATGTACCACATAACCGTGGTGTTGTCCATCTTTACCATTAGTTGTCCTGGAATAATGTAGTCCTTGAAGGCTGTCAGAGCATTCTGTACAGCTAATATTTCTTTTTGACTGATATGTAGGTGCATTTGATTTGGGTTCCATTTGCTCTGAATGCACTTCCCTGCCAGGTGAGCACCCCATGCATAGTCTGATGCATCTGTAGTTAGGGTTTGGGTGGCAGGGGCTAGTGTGAATGGTAGTCCCTTCTTTTGGTGGCAGGTCTCTGCCCACCATAGGAACTCCAGGCGTAGGCAAGGTATGATCGGAATCATTGTTTCTAGGCTGTGACAATGTTGATTCCATAGACTTTTTAGATACCACTGTAGTTTCCTCATATGCAGTCTTGCATATGGAATTAGAAGAATGCAGGAGGCCATGAACCCCAAGGCTTGCAGTATTTGCCTTGCAAATAGCAAGGTTTTATGGCCACTTGTTTGAAGTAAGTTACCAAATGAATTTGCTTTTCTGGTGTGAGGAAAGCCATCTGGGCAGTTGTATTCAAGCTTGCACCCAGGAATGTAATCTGTTGACAGGGTACCAGTTGTGATTTCTTTTCATTTATGGTGTACCCCAGACAAGTTAGAACCCTTTTTACAAACGCCAGATGATTTAAAAGTATGCCCTGGTTTTCTGACTGAATTAGACAATCGTCCAGGTATGGATATATTTGAATATTTCTTTGCCTGCAAAATGCAATAACTGGAGTCAGGCACTTTGTGAATACCCTGGGTGCAGTAGACAAGCCAAAGGGCAGTGCAGAGAACTGATAATGCAAGTAGCCTGCTTTGAAGCGTAGGCATCTTCTGCAAGATTCCCTGATTGGGATGTGCAGGTATGCTTCTTTTAAATCTAGAGTTGCCAACCAGGCTGTTAGAAAAATATGTATTAATGTGTGTATGCTTAATGCCAATTAATAACCAAGTATTTTAATATGCTTTTCATTCTATTTTTCATACACTGTATTTTATACAAATTGAGTTTCATATGAGACTGAAAAAGATGCTTTTTGAAAACTGCAGTATGCTTTCTGAAACTTGCAAGTTGCCCTCTGACCTAGTAATTGCTAGCACAGCAATATTTATGTTTATGCCTTTTGGAAATGTACTTGAGAAGCAGGTGTTTATCTGCTAGGTCAGGAACGAATGAATGAACAATACCTTATTCTGTAAATGTAATGATTTTAGACAAACAGCTCTGTTCGAAGGATGGGAACCTGTGCAGCTGTAGTAACTTAGAGATAAAGTAGACAAAGGATTATTAGAGAAAAGAACTGCTAGCATTGTGCTTGAATTAGCCATAGTATCTTGAATGGTAACATAACATGTATCTAACTGGGAGTAATCAAGGCCATGTTGTTTTCCTCAGGAAGTTTCACATAAAAATTGATAAATCAGCAGAAATTCATGGGAAAGATGGTCAGCAGATGATGATGAAAAAGGTGGTAATCTGTAACGTCAGCATGGTAGGACATAACCAGTTTAAGAATGTATAAAAATGAAAGTATTTCCTGTTTCTGGTTAGACAAACTCTGTATTAGCACGTTTTTGTCTCCTTGCTGCAAGATTAAAGTGCCTTAACCTGAACCTACCGTGTTTTGATAATTTTTAAAGTATATTTTTCCTTTGACAGTTTGGTCCTTCGGACCGGAAAGTACCTCTCGCTCTAGGCCTAGGTCAGAATTGGGCCTGGTGGCACGCATCCGTACGGAGAAGAGGCCAAATCGGCTCTTCTGTTTTGAAAGACCTCAGACTGAATTGTCGTTCGAAAGAGGCCAGCCACTGTTTCTGATCTGGGATTGGAGGACGAGTCAACAATCCGGTGGATCAACTCACGGAGGGTCAGGTAAGGAGGAATTACCTTATTTTTGTTTTAAGATCAGGGACTAATTACAGAACTGTTTTTTGTCAGGAAGATTTGCATGTGCAGATCAGGGACAGAAAAAGGGGTAACTGTTTTTGTCATAGATCAGGGAAACAGAATAGGTAGGCAGTTATTCTAGGTAAACTGTGAAAAGGTATAGAACTGTGGCGCCACGTGATAGAAAGGGTTACGTAACAATTTACAGCTTAGCTAAGACAGCAATGGGAAATCAGTACACGAAAAGTTCCCGAGACCCGCCCCTAACTGAAGACACGAAATATATGCAATTACAGCGTGCCGACAATGTTAAGTATTACACAAAATGGGTTGAAAAGTATAAATTCGATGGTAATTTAGATAAACCTGCACTTATGAAACTTGTTAAGCAATTAAAAATAGATGCGAAAGGTCAACTAAAAAAAGCAAAGACAATTAGGAGTCCCTCAGGCGCATAGGTGGCTTGAGGAAGCAAATCGCAGGGAACAAAGAATAAAGAATTCAAAGACAATGTTCTTAGACAAAGAAGACAATAACTTGGTAATAGCAACGGCCCCTCCTTCGCCCCCTTCGCTTCTGTTACCAGAATATGAAGCGAGTGGACAGATTGATCCACTTCCGCTATACCCAGCTGTTCCTGCAAAATTACAACCGTTGGTCAGGGATCCTATCGAGACAAGGTCTCGAACACGCGACTTGAGGAGGGAGATTGAATTAAGCGAAATGAATAGAAAATCACAGGCTATGAGTGAAGACGAGATATGCCCACTCATAGAAGTACCAAACCCTCAGGCAGGACAGGCAGGACAGGATTCGACTCTTTTAGTTTATAGACCGTGGACACCGGAAGATATCCGGAAAGCCACAGAGGGAATTCCCCACACAAAAGTGAATTTCCGAAAATTTTTAGAAGACTTACAGGGTATGAGATTAAGTTACCATTTGAATGGGGAAGAAGTAGAAAAAGTAGTTAGACAAATTGTGGGTCCAGATTGGCACATGATCAGTGGCGACTGGAATCCTCGTGACGCACAACTTAGACCACTCCCACATACTAATGCAGAACTGGATGGCAGAGTAAAAGGTCTGACAGACCGAAGAAGCCTAGGGCTGATTGGACTTGCATTAATCAATGCATTCAACAGGAAGGTGAAACAGTTGATAGATATTATGCTAGACTGTTAGAAAGTTTTAATAATCACTGCGGAATGCAGATACCAGAAAACCAGACACAAGATTCCTCATATGAACAACAGTTAAAGAATGCATTCTTGAAGGGTAGTATAACTCCCATTAGCAGCTTTATTACAAAGCACATGGTAGATCATCGTACAAGTAGGTTACAGCCATTACTTGAATATGCTAGACATGCAGAGAGGCATTTTAATAGTAAAAAGAAAAAGAAAACTCAAGTATTTTCGGCAGAAGATGGGTCAGAGGTATTTGTAGTACAAACTGGAAGAAAGGGTAAGAAAAATGCCCAGGGAAATAAACAATCTGACAAGCGATCAAAAGATTTTGAAGAAAGAAAGAAAAAAGGTGAATGTTTTAAGTGCGGAAAAAAAGGACATTTAGCAAGGGATTGCAGGCTAAATAAGAAGGTGACTACAGAAAATAAGGAAGATGAGGAATGACTATATGATAGTCAGGAATCACTGAATGAAAATGAGCAGGAAAAGACAAGTGCAAAGGTGATAGCAAGAGTAGAGGATGTGATAGAAGGGGTAGAGGATGTACATGAATTTGCAGACATCGAAGAAGATGAAATTCTGGACTTAGCTCTATTGAGCTTAGAGCTTTACTTAGACACAAAACCGGAAGTGATGCTTCTGGTAGAGGGGAGGGAAGTCAAATTTCTGTGTGACTCAGGGGCTTCACGGACCCTGATTCATCCTTCCAAGTTACCTGAAGATTCAGAATCACCAGATTATATACTAGTGAAGGCAGCTAATGGACAGCTGTATCGGGAGCCACTCTCCCATGACATAGCAATAACAGACCCCGTTTCAGGGATGCCCCAGAGAAGTAAAATTGTGGTTTCTGCAAAATGCCCAGTAAACCTTTTGGGTAGAGACTTAATGCAGATATTTTGCATAGCCGTAGTTCCAACCATGCAGGGTATGGAAGCACAGCGACAAATGGAAACTTTTGTAGTGCGACCGGAGGGTGAGACATATTATTGGTACAGCCAGGACTTAGTTACGACTGGTCCAGGGGCAGTAACCGAGGAACTGATGAATGTAGCCATCAGTAAGTCCCCCTCCCTCAACACTGACAAACAGCATTTGTTGCATTGTACTCTATATTACTGTAATAGACCAGGACCTGATAAAGATCATGAGCAGGAATTGTTTCAGAACCATGCAAACAGACTAGTGTTGCGAAATTTGTATTGGGATGTAGAGGGAAACAGTGTAGTAAGCTGTTCATTGCCCCAGGAATTTTTGGCACTTTACAAATCTAATCGATTGCCACATGTTAGTTTGACTAAGAATAAAAATTTGAAATGGGCAGACTTAGGTAAAAAAGTCACAAGGTGGGAAAAGCAGACAGAATTAGAGCTCTCCGAACAGGGAGTACAGAAACAGAAACTGAATTGGATTACACAGACACACCCAGCTGTGCACTCACAGGCTAGTGAGAATAGTTGAGTATTACTCTTATTAGAAGAAGAGGAAAAAGCCTTGCGAAACATACCAGACATTCTCTGGTCAACAGGGAAATCAGATGTAGGACTTATACGGACAGCAGGACCAGTTACTATTATGCCAAAGTCAGCATTAAGACCCCAGAAAAGACAGTATCCCTTGAGAAAGGATGCAGAGATAGGAGTCAAGCCTATAATAGCAGCCTTACTTAAGGAAGGAGTCTTAATAGAATCTCTTGATTCATCATGTAATACACCCTTATTTCCTATCAGGAAAGCAAACGGGGAATGGCGTATGGTCCAAGATTTGCAAGCTGTAAATGATGCAGTTATACCCAGGGCACCAATGGTACCAGATCCACACACCTTACTGAATGATTTAAAGCCAGAGCAAAAATATTTTTCTGTGGTAGATATTAGTAATGCATTTTTCTCGATACCGATACACCCTGACAGCCAATATTGGTTTGCATTTACATTTCAGGGAAAGCGGTATACATACACAAGATTACCACAGGGATATTGTGAAAGTCCAACAATATTTGCACAAGAAATGGCAAGTAACCTGGCGGGATTCATCCCACCGAGAGGTAGTCAGATTTTACTTTATGTAGACGACATTCTGCTGGCAGCCCCCACCCAGCAAGAATGCAAAGAGGACACGATAGCTTTATTACAGTTTTTAGCTACTCAAGGTCACAAAGTAAACAAGGACAAGCTACAACTTTGGAGAAAACAAGTTAAGTACTTAGGATATGTAATATCCAAGGAAGGTAGAATATTAGACGAAGATAGAAAAACAGCAATATTACAGGAACCTAAACCAACTACCAAGAAGGAAATGATGTCCTTCCTGGGAACCACTAATTTTTGTCGGAGCTGGATACCAAATTATTGCTTTGGAATCTGCTCCACTGGCCAATTTAATATTTAAAAAGCCGATGGCAGCACAAGATTTATTACAATGGACACCTGAAGCAGAAGCAGCTTTCTGCAAGCTGAAACAATTGATAGCATCATCCTTAGTTTTAGGATTACCAAACTATCACAAGCAATTTATTCAAACTGTAGACTGTAAGCAGGGTTATATGACATCAGTATTGACACAGCAGCATGGGGACAAGCAACGCCCCATAGCTTACTACTCATCACAGTTAGACCCAGTGGCGCGGTCCCTGCCCCATTGTGTACAAGCAGTAGTTGCAGCTGCAATGGCAGTGCAGGCTTCGGCCTCAGTAGTGTTATTCACCCCTCTCACATTGAGAGTGCCTCATGCAGTCGCAATTATTTTACTGCAAGAAAAAGTAGCATATCTTTCTCCTGCTAGACATCTTTCCTGTATGACTATACTGTTGAGCCAACCTCATATGACAATTGAACGATGCACAACTTTGAATACATCAACCTTGCTCCCAACCCCTTCAGATGGCAAACTGCACTGCTGCCTGCAGGAAATTGAGCAAAAGACATTACCTAGACAAGACCTTACGGATGTTCCCTTGGATGATGCCGAGGTGACATACTATGTGGACAGCTCGTGCAGGAGGGGTCCTGCAGGACAGAATCTAGTAGTGTATGCAGTTGTTTCTGATATTGAAACTTTGGAAGCAAAATCTTTACCACACAACTTATCTGTACAAGCAGCAGAATTGATTGCCTTGACAAGGGCATGTACCTTAGCAAAAGGTAAGAAAGTGAACATTTATACTGACAGTCAGTATGCTTTTTCTACTGTACATGTTTTTGCGCAGCAGTGGAAAAATAGAGGGATGATAACATCTACTGGTAAACCAATTAATCATGCGCAATTTATTTTAGATCTATTAGATTCTATTCAGTTACCTAAAAAAGTAGCTATTTGTAAATGCGTAGCTCATACGAAGCAACAGGATAAGATTTCAAAAGGTAATGCACGGGCTGATACAGCTGCGAAGCAGGCAGCTTCAGCCACAGAAACTTTTCTTTTGAGTGAGGAATTACAACCCTCAGAGACTTTAGATTAAGAAATGTTAAAAACAATGCAGACACTTACTACAAATGTAGAAAAACAGAAGTGGATAAAACGAGGAGCAATCCTTGAGAAGGGACTGTACATCTCCAAGTAGAAGAAACCAATTTTGCCATCTAATTTGTTTAAATATGCAGCATTGTTGATCCATGGGCAGAGCCATGTCTCAACAGGGGGGATGGTACAGTTAATGAATCGAGTGTTTACAACCTATGGATTTACAAATTATACAAAAAATTTCTGTGCAGCATGCCATGTTTGTAACAAGCATCACGCACAAGGGGCATTAAAACCTAAGCAAGGGAGTTTCCCTACACCACCGTATCCGTTCCATACTATTTGTATGGATTTCATAGAATTGAATAAATGCGAGAATAAAAAGTATTGCTTTGTCATTATAGATATGTTTTCCAAATGGGTAGAAGCTTTTCCGACTAAAAATCCAGATGCAGCTACTGTTGCAAAGGTCCTTGTTAAAGAAATTATACCCAGATTTGGTATACCGGAAAAGATTTATTGTGATAACGGTACGCATTTTGTGAACCAAACAGTTCAGCAACTTAGTCGCTATTTTGGGATATCGTTAAAGAATCACTGTGCTTACCACCCCCAATCTGCAGGGTTAGTAGAGAGGCATAATGGGGTGTTGAAGAACAAGCTTAGGAAGCTGATGACTGAGACACAGAAAAACTGGGTGCACTGTTTGCCTTTAGCACTGTTGAGCATGAGAACTGTTTCAAATGCAAAGGGATTAACTCCTTTTGAAACTTTGTTTGGGAGGGCATATTATACACCTCAGTGGAAACCTCTCATGTCTGCAGAGCAGGAGGCTGACAGTTCACTTGCAGGGTATATGAGGCGATTTTTGAATAACAAACTTTTGCAATTAAATTCTGTTTCAGATAAAGAACCACCGAAATCGGAGGCACCAGTAGCCCCAGGCACCTGGGTCTGGGTGAAGATTGTGAAATGGAAGACTTGGAGTTCTCCGAAGTGGGAAGGTCCGTACCAGGTACTACTGTCGACACCCACTGCAGTCAAGATCTAAGAGTGAACTTCTTGGATTCATTTGACACACTGTAAACTGGTTAAGAACTTTGAATTGGACAAAAACTTTGTTACTGTTGTACAACAAGAACAAAATGGCCAGGTACAGAGTGAATAGAGACATTGAGCAGCCTCAGAAAACTTGTATGATCGTTCTAATTGTTATACTAATTACACTGTTCTTTTTGTTGTGGCCACTCCTTTTTCCTGCCACAAAGGTTGAACTGATTAGGCGTAATGAACCAAACATAGACTGGCATCCGAACTTTAACACTTATCAGGCAATTACACGTGTGTACGCTGAGACTTTTAATGTTTCGAACTGCTGGGTCTGTACGGCCATACCAACAGCATATGGGGGTTTATTGATGACTGCTATCCCCATAGGGGTCAATGAGACCTGGGAAAATCTGTTTTTTGACACAGTTGCTATTAAAGCACATGATAAAGTAGCACTGTATTTGCCTGTGACAGAAAAAGGAATTGTATGTTTTTACAAAAATGCACCATCCAAGTGGGATGGAGTAAGTGTAATGTTACAGTACAGTATAAACGTTATAGAAAACCAAATGATTTGAGTGGATCTTGTAGTACAGATTATGACTCATTTTTGAAATCTATGCATAAGACTCTTGATCAGGTACAACGCAATCCCGTACTTTTTAAACAGTTATCTGTAATAGATAGGAAAATGTTTCATGCAGGGCAGTCATTTCATAACAAAGTAACAACTGAAGTAGAGGACTGTTATTTTGTGTGTGGTAAAAAAGCATATAAATGGTTACCTGAGAATTGGTCTAGCAGTTGTTTTTTGGGGTACCTGGTTCCGGCCATCCGACACACTGCAGTTTTGCCTCAGGGAAATATTCGAAATACCCGAGATGTGAACAAAAAGACTGTTAAGAAACCTGAGAATCCAGTTGGGCGGATTGAAGCGGGCTGGAAAGACCATCGTGATGTGGGAACCAAACTTGTGCACATGGACTTGAGTGATGCTGTTATATCCTGGGCAGGTATATTACCTGCAGATGGCACAGTTAAATTGATATGGGAGCTGCAAAAACTGTCAAAACTTCTCAAAGTAATGAGTAATGTGACTTTTTTCTGCTCTTGAACTGATAACTGATGAACTGAATGCCATGAGAACTGTAGTGCTCCAAAACCAAATGGCTCTTGACTTTAGCCTAGCGGCAAGGGGTGGGACTTGCGCTTTAATCAAAGAAGAATGCTGTGCATTTATTCCTGACCATCAGCATGAGATTAATGATCATCTCGAGGTGATTCAGCAAGTGTCGGCCATGACCAAGCCAGGCCCAAACCCTCTGACAGACTTTTTCAAGAATGCATTTGGGGGGGTGGGGCTCCATTTTTATGAATATCTTGATCGCCATTAGGGTAGGTTTACTCCTAATAGGAGTTTGTATTTGTTGTGGAATCCCCTGCATGAAAAGATTAATCAAAGAATTCATAGATATATCCGTATCTGAGACTATGTATCAAAGTACTGAATTTGAAGAGCTGCTAGAATGTGAAACACTTTCATAAAAGTTTAAACTGAATGACTTTCTTAACTGCAAATCCTAAGTGGAAGAGGTTAGGAAAAGAAGCAAACTGTTTATTCTTTTTTTGAAAATAGAATAAAAAAGTATTAACAGGAGGGAAATGTTAGAAAAATATGTATTAATGTGTGTATGCTTAATGCCAATTAATAACCAAGTATTTTAATACGCTTTTCATTCTATTTTTCATACACTGTATTTTATACAAATTGAGTTTCATATGAGACTGAAAAAGATGCTTTTTGAAAACTGCGGTATGCTTTCTGAAACTTGCAAGTTGCCCTCTGACCTAGTAATTGCTAGCACAGCAATATTCATGTTTATGCCTTTTGGAAATGTACTTGAGAAGCAGGTGTTTATCTGCTAGGTCAGGAACGAATGAATGAACAATGCCTTATTCTGTAAATGTAATGATTTTAGACAAACAGCTCTGTTCGAAGGATGGGAACCTGTGCAGCTGTAGTAACTTAGAGATAAAGTAGACAAAGGATTATTAGAGAAATGAACTGCTAGCATTGTGCTTCAATTAGCCATAGTATCTTGAATGGTAACATAACATTTATCTAACTGGGAGTAATCAAGGCCATGTTGTTTTCCTCAGGAAGTTTCACATAAAAATTGATAAATCAGCAGAAATTCATGGGAAAGATGGTCAGCAGATGATGATGAAAAAGGTGGTAATCTGTAATGTCATCATGGTAGGACATAACCAGTTTAAGAATGTATAAAAATGAAAGTATTTCCTGTTTCTGGTTAGACAAACTCTGTATTAGCACGTTTTTGTCTCCTTGCTGCAAGATTAAAGTGCCTTAACCTGAACCTACCGTGTTTTGATCATTTTTAAAGTGTATTTTCCTTTGACACAGGTGTCTTTGCCTAGCATAGGAAGTAATTGGTGAAGAGTCAGCATCTTGAATTTTGGAATCTCCAGAAAGGTGTTTAGAGTAGACAGGTCCAGGATTGGAGGCCATGATTTGTCTTTTCTGGGTACCAGAAAAAGCCTGGAGTAGAAACCTTGTCCCTTTTCCCCTTCTGGTACCAGTTGAATAGCCCCCCATGCTTAAGAGGGAAAGTGCTTGTTTTTGAGCCTCTGCCCACTGATTTGGGGGCAGGTCTGGCCACCAATTTGGTGCTGGCAATGTGTGGAAATGAAATCTGTATCCCTGGGACACTATATTTAAAACCCATTTGTCCTGGGTTATGAGTTCCCAGTTCTTTGCATGAAGAGCAATCTTTCCCCCCAAAGGGGCAGTCAAAAGATAAGTGCTTGGGAATTTTAAAAGGAAGTCATTTAGACTGTTTACCATAGTGGGGGTGTCTTGTTATTTCCAGATTTGGAAGTGGAGGCCCCCCACTGCTTAGTTCTGAGAGTCCCCTGGGACTGAAACCTGGGGTTTTTGCTGTGTCTGGGTTTGGCTTGAGAGGACCTGGAAGGGACTGGAAAGGACCAATTCTTAGTAGGCCAGTGCCTACTAAATCTTGGAGGTTACACTTGTAAAAAATCTTTAACAGTTTGCATAGATTTAGCTTTATCTTCCATCTTTTTAAGAACTTCTTCAGCCTTATTGGCAAACAGGTGGTCCTGATTTAAAGGAGCATCCAACAGTTTAGCTTTAACATGATCAGGCAAAGATTGCTCCTTAAGCCAAGCATGCCTTCTAAGCACAGACCCAGTAACAGTAGCCCTGCAAGAGGCCTCTAAAGAATCAAAACCACATTGCAAAGTATGTTTTCCAACTTGCTCAGCAGAATGCATTAAATCCTGTAAATCTTTATTTTTCACACAGTCAGGAATCAACATCATTTTCTGTTTAATTTATTTATTTATTTATTTATTTATTTATTTATTTATTTATTGCAGTTGGTTTACCAGGATAGTCCATTGGGCCATAAAGAACCCGTTTTCAATGGAGTCCTGGGGAGAAAAGCTCCAAAACAAACAAATATACATTCAACAATTTACATTAACAATCTAGGTACAGATAGTTATTGGTACTATGTTGGCAGGAAAAAGCAAAACTTATCACATGTATAATAGCAGTCATAACAGTTAATACAATTGAGAAGTGACCTACAAGTAATAGAGACAAATTAATAGAGATTAGAGAACAAATATAGTAGGTACATAAAGTAGGATATGGTATTGAAGGAGATTTAGTAGAGTTAGTTATGTGGGGTGGGAGCAAGAGCATTCCCACTGTGTTGCTAGATGTAAGAAGAGAGACTTTTTGAAGGTGAAGTGGTTAGAGGTGGTGCGAATGAGTGGTGGTAGGGAGTTCCAGAGGCGAGGCTGAAGGAAAGAAGGTTTTTTCCTGGTGGATAAGTAGGTTTATACACTTCAAGTAGATTTTGATTGTTTGACCTTAGAACTCTGCTAGGTAGGTGCATTTTAAAGGCAGAGGAAAGGGAGGGACAGAGTGAGGGGTTTAGAATAAGCTTATGGGCTAGAGTTAGTTGGGTGTAAGTTAGTTGATTGGGAAGTTCTAGCCATTTTAGCTTATGGAGGGAGACACAGTGGTGAGTAGAGGATTTATGGCTGGTGGCGAATTTTGCACTTTTGTTATAGCAGGAAGTAAGCTGTTTTTTTAATGAGGACTGAAGATTAGTTAGTACTGGGGCACCATAGAGAAGGGAGGGGATAAGAAAGGAGGTAGAGAGAGAGAGATTTTAGTGTCAGATGTGAGGTAGGCTTTCTGTCTATAAAGCATGCCAAGCTTTTGATGTGTTTTTTTAATGTTTATTTGCAGGTGGGAGTTGAATTTAAGTAGGTTGTCAATTTGGACCCCAAGTAGTTTAGTTTCTGATACTATTTCAAGGGGTGAGTTGTTTTGACTAGTAATTAAGAATGTACTTAAGTCTGGAGGGATAACTTTTGAAGGAGTAAATAACATTAGTTTGGTCTTGGTGGCATTGAGAGCTAGATGATTACTTAGCATCCATTGCTCTGTGGAAGAGAAAGCATCTTGGGTAAGTTTTTGTAGTGTAGTGGTAGAAAAGGCAGAACAGATGATAGTAGAATCATCTGCATATTGGATGATACTAGAGGAAGGAATTGATTTGTAGAAGTCATTTATAAATATATTGAAGAGAAGAGGACCCAGTATGGAGCCTTGTGGCACTCCTGTGGGGGTACTAAGGAAAGAGGAGGTAGCTTTTTTCCATTTTACAGCTTGATTTCTGTTAGAAAGGTAACTAGAGAACCAGTTGAGAGAGGAGGAAGATAGGTGGAGTTTGGAAAGTTTAGTTAAGAGCAGGTTGTGTGAGATAGTGTCGAAGGCTTTGGAGAGGTCAAGAAGCAAAGTGGATACAATTTGCCCAGAGTCAAGGGCTTTATTTACAGTTTCAAGGAAGGAGAGGAGGGCAGTCATAGTACTATGATTAGGTCTGAAACCATGCTGTGTAGGGGTAATGAGATGGTTGTCTAGGAGGTGAGGAAGAAGTTGAAGTTGGACACATTTTTCAAGGAGTTTAGAAATGGGGGACAGGATGGCTATGGGACGAAAATTGCTAATGTTATTGTTGTTGCCCCCTTTGTGTAGAGGTATAATAAAAGCTTGTTTCCAGATTTGGGGAACTGTGCATTCTTGAAGGGAGCGGTTAATTAAGATGCTAATGGGGTAGGCAAGAGTTTTAGCGGCTGCACTGAGAAAGTAAGAAGGGATATTGTCAGGAGCATTGGTACATGGTTTCAATTTCTGAAGAAGTTTCTTTATAGTAGATGTAGGTATAGGATTTAATGAGAAGAGGGTGCAGTTAGAAGAGGGGGAATTTTGGGGTAGTGGAGACGAGGATGGGGTTTGTGTAGAAGACGGGAAAGAGGGGTTAGCGGGTGTGGAATAGGGTGTGGAAGTGGAGAGAGAGGTGTTTGAGAATGAAGAGGTCAATTTGGAGATGGAGTCGATAAAGAAGGAATTAAATTGTGTGGCTAAATCAAATTCTGGAGCATTTGGATCTGGGGTGGGAGTAACTGGTTTGCTGGGGTGGAGGAGAGTAGAGATCCCTTTCCAGAATTTTTGAGGGTTGTTTTTATTATGGTTTTGGAGTGTTGAGAAGTAGTTCTGACGATCAAAAGTAATCAGTTTCTTTGCTTTATTTCGGAGCATTTTATATTCGTTTAGGAGTGGTGCTGACTTATGTTTTTGGTAGCGTGCCCAGACTTTATCTCTCTGTCTCATGATAGCAAGGGTAGTTTTGGAGAGCCATGGGGCTGATTTGGTTTTTATTCTTTTTGTCCGTAAGGGAGCTTGGGAGTCTAGTAATTTTAAGAATGTTGAGTTGAAATATGAGACTGCATTATCAAGAGGTAGTATTTTTAGACAATTCCAATTAATTGCTTGTAATGAGTTTGAAAAGGTTATTGGGTTGAAGTTTTTTTGGTCACGGAATGTGATATAGTTTAAGCAGTCCAGTAAAATGCTGTTGATATTTTAACATATGAAATTGGCAGTTTAAAGCTCTGATTGCCAAGGGTGCATAAGTATAAACCTTTTTACCCCATCTATCCAGCGCCCTGGAATCTCTATCAGAAGGGGTAGGATTTTTCGCAGTAGAAGCCTTAATGCCCTTGGGCCCCTGAGAAATAGTTTCTGGATGTGCAACAGGATTTTTGAAAAGAAACTTGTGGGACTCAGGAACCCTGTAGTGTCTGTCAGGTTTACTAGGAGCAGGAGGCAGGGAATCAGGGGCCAAACTGGATTCTGAGAACACATTATCAACAATGTCTAGTACAGGAGGTATAGCCAAAGGACTATGCTGAGGTAGAAAAAGGAAATCCCTAAGCCTCTTCTTTGAATCAGAAAATTCCTGGCTTTCCCAGTGGAAATGCTCCCTTAAAGTATGAGGGGTGGGGGGGGGGTTGACTAACCCTGATTAGAGTAATTAGATCTTCAGCCATTTTTATCATTTGTTTTTTAGGCATAGGGGCCTGAGCATGCAGCCTGGGCGTCGGTTTTTTAGACATGGATTGAGATTTAGGCCTTAGTAATGAAGGCGGTGTCGATTTAATATGTAAGTCTGTAAGCCTGAATACACCCTCAGAAGCTGGTGCCTACACAGCTCGGACCCATCCAAGGTAGATACATCCGCGGGTTCCATAGGTGAAGTATCTCACGGCATACCTGACTCTGAATGGGTTTCAGTAGAAGCTTGCGAATCAGAAGTAGAGGGTATCAGGAGCTGCGAAAACGCCTCACTGAGTACCGGTGAACTGGTGACTGGCTTAGGAGAAGTGTCATCGGCAGTTTTGGACCTTGGCGGCCTGTCTCTGTCTTTATCTTTGCATTTTTTTGGAATCCTGGTAGTCGGGTGGCTAACTGACGACATTTCTGGATAATTAATCCGAGAACCGAAATATTTAGAGGCAAAAATATACCGATGACGGATAGTGCGCTGATTAGATAAAGCATAAAACCGACAGCAAGGTACATCGTGGTCAGGGCCTAGGCAAGGAATACAGTACGAATTAAAATCTTTATGAGGTATTTGCTTTCCACAAGTAATGCAATTATTAACTTTTACTGACATTGGTAAGGAGCAAGAAAATGTTTCCCCAATGGGGTACTTAGCTTTAAGTTGAAGACTTCGGTTCTGAAACTTGAAAACAAAAATTTCAGGAGTCGGCCGACCGGCACTTGTGAACTGCTTCTGAAAGAAAGACTGAAAAAATGGCGTCAGCTGCATGTTTTATACCCCTGATGACCTGACGTCATGGAAGAAGGGACAGCAACCAATGCAGGACCCAAGACTTTGTTAATCAGGCGGACTGAGGGCAACCTGCCAGCAGATTACCCAAATGTAATGACTGCAACAGTGAAACATGAAGAACATCTGCATCTACTTAGTGAAATGCTCCCATTATGTAATGTGGCACCAGAATATCAAAACAAAATGTTGGTATTCATTCAGTGGCAAAGGGCACTGTGGCATATACAGGGGAACTTCTGTGTTTCTCAGCATAGAGTGTGCTGTGCAACCAGTCATAATTATTTACACCTCATGGGCTTCACTTGTTTCCTCAGGGAGCCTAGATATTGAACACAAACAGAACATAAGCATTTCCATTCACATGGTGACTTCTTTCTATTTTTCAGACTTTCCCAAATAAAAGTAAAATAAATAATGAAACACACACACACACACACACACACACACACACACACACACACACACACACACACACACACACACACACACACACAAAATGTGAAGTTAAATGCCACAAGTTAACTGATTTAGAAGCTTTTCTCTTCTTTGTGGATATACGTACCATTACTGAAACTTTTTTCAGGATTTCCAGGAAATACTTCTTTTATTGTTGCAGATCTGCTTAGGTACGTGGCAGTGTCTCAGTATTTGTAAAAGATCAACAAAAACCCAATGGCAAGAAAAGCTCAGGACTAGAACTCCTTCATAAATAATTGACATTAGTGGTATTGAATATAACTTTACAGGAACCTACCATATGCTGTCTATCCACTACAGAGCACACTGATTTCCTGACTAAACTCCAGGATGCAAAAAGCAATGAAGATACAGTCCTTATGGGGAATTTCAGCTATCCAACATTGACTGGGCAAACTACTCACCATCAAATGAATATGACCAAATGTTAATTACTGTATTAATTAACACAGTTTGGAACAAACCATACACAACCTAGCTCAAGCTGAAAAGATTTTATACATCATACTGGTACGATCTTTTTGGTCCTGGCACATGGTTATACTCTCTTTTATTAACAGGGATTTTTGTATTATCATCTTTAATCTATGATCAGATCATAAATGATGCTTTCTAGACTTTGCCTCTGGAGCCTGTGATGCATTAAATGACATACTTACGTAAACTGACTGGAAAGCTATCCTCATGGCCCGAATAAGTATGCGCAGTATACTGTTAATGAGTTCTATGATGTTTTTAACTTTGGCATTCATGAATACATACTGGTATTCACAAATATACAGTTAAATAAAAAAATATTCGGTAGAATCATAACATTGATACGTTATACATATAACAGAAAAAAGCCCATTCATAGAAATGTCTAGATTAAATAAAATATTTTTCTTATTACATCTTCCAGATCCAAGTATAAACTCATCTTGATCTCAAAAACTGCAAACTTTACAATTATCAATGACATGTGTAATGTCAGAATGCTACAGAGACATGTGAAAACATCCCTTATATAACTACAGACATGATAACAGTTGTTTCAGTTAAAATTAAAAACTCAGGTTACATGGGACAAAGCAATACAGCTAGTAGATTCTTATACAGGATCAAAACTTAACTAAAGAACTGGCCTTTTAATTTTTTTTATTCAAAATTTTACATAACAGATTCATGCCATCACATTTTACAATGGTCTTACAAGAATCATATAGCAATAACCCACACCTGGGTGTGGGTAATGCTGGATTTATCCACAGTCGGTGTGGTTTGGTCACAAGGGTGAAGTCAAACAAAGCCAACCGTGGGTAAATCCAGCATTACCCACACCCAGAATTGTTATTATATCTAATGACATTATTTAAGAAAAAAAATAATTACTTTTCTTAAATAATGGCATTGTATAATGCCTTCTTGCTACCCTTCCACAGCTGTCTGGTATTCTGCGGCAGTTCTGATGTACTGCACATGCGTATGCCTATGTAGTACATCAGAGCTGTGGGCAAAAGCAATGGAGAAAGCAAGATCTCCGTTGCTTTTTTTAAAGCTGTCTCGCTATGTTAAACTCATTTAACATAGCGAGACAGTATGAAGCAACGGAGATCTTGCATTCTCCATTGCTTAAAAAAAGAGTTATAGTAATGGAAAAAGTCCGGGTGACCGGACCTTTTTTCCATTACTATAACTGATTTACAACGTGCACGCTGACCAATCAGTGTGCACGTTTTTGAATATTAATGGGGGGGGTCGTTCTATAATGAATATAATTATTACACAGAATGTTTATATAATTATAAAGATCACTATATCAGTATAAAGTTTCCTTATACATAAACACACACACACACACACACACACACACACACACACACACACACACACACACACACACACACACACACACACACACACACACAAACTCTGCCTTTGCCTAGCATATTAAGAATCACCAGTTGCAGCCCTACTTATACCATGATAGATAAACTCTGCCATGTTTTATTAATGCTGTCCTGTGATAATTTAAATGTGACTGGTTTCCCTAATGTGCAGGCACACCTCAGATACCTCTTTCAAGTACCTGTTTTGTACACTTGCCTTGTCTTCCTCAAGCTGTAACATTTCCATTTTCCCTTTAAAGTCCAAATAATGAAATTCCACTCATGCATCAGGGTCAAGCACCCCATATTTGCCTTGGCTTCACATATACACGGCTTCCATGATTACAACATATTTTTAAAGAAAAGAAGTGTGACTGCTTTAGAGATATTAAATGATTTCTACCTAATTAGCTATTTTGTGCCAGTTATGGTAAAGAGAGTCTTACCAATTGTTCTGTTGTAGGATATAGGGTGGGAGCCTAATTTACTGCATTTTTGTGAAGTTATTTGTGTATTTCTTTGCTATGTTCTTAAACTTTATGGCAAGAAACTCAGCAACTTGTAATCTCATCTTCCTTTGGCATACCCCTCTTTACTAACTACTGGATTGTGTTTGTTTTACAGTTATCAGATGCACCTTACATATTATTTTGCAGCTGCTACCCTGCTTGTTTATGTTTATTATTTACTCTGTTTAGCATCACTGCTGTATAACGCTTACACAATGTTGTGCAAACACTCAGGCTCTGTTGCATCACTCTATTTCTCAGTTTGAAATTTGTTTTTTTTTTTCTTTTATTTTACTGTGCTTTAATATTTGCTTGTTTGAAGTATCTTATATGTTTATTGTTCTTGCTTACATTCCAGACTATGGATGAAAAGGGTCCCCTGACCAGTTCACTTTCCTGAAAAACAAATATTAACTAAATAAGCAAAATTCCTCACACTGTATCTAATATTCTGTTCCATTTTCACTATCCTGATCCAGAAATCGTTTTCATCTCCACCACATATGTACGTTATCTGCACTCACCTCTCTCTTTACATTTTCAACAGTTATCATACCTTTTTTAGCTTGACTTGGTGTTATGTCAGTTGCATGATATTGTTAAGTATATATGTCACAATGGTACTCCTTTAATTTTACCAAATGCTTCCCATTAATTTTCACCCAAATCATCATCTCTAGAGAAATTGCCTTTTGAGACTCATGGAATTGTTGAAGAGGTAACAGCAGCTCATGATGAAGGACTTCGGGTGCATGTTGTTTATCATAACCTTACTAAGGCGGTTGGAGTTATTCCACATAAGGGAATAACTGTGAAAGTAAAAGCAGCAAAATCAGTCCATATGTAACTCAATGTGTAGAATACTGGTTAAACAAAAGGTAATCAGAAGTCATGGTAGGGGTACCTGTTTATCCTGATGGGGGTTACTAGTGGTGCCTAACACAGTTCTGTCTTGGGCTTTTTTGGACCAGTCATCTCAGAGTAAATGTGGGAAACAGACTCTGGATAACCAAATATGCTGGTGACTGCAGATTTGGTAACAATTACTTCAGTAAAAGAAGCTGAATAAGGCTTTTTTCAGTTATGTTAGGAACCTGGGATGCAACTCCCAGACTTGTTCTGAGTTGATTCTAAACGACAAAAAATACACTGAACCCACAGACATCGCCAATATCCTGGCAGACAGGTTCAGTGCAAACTTCTCCACCCCCCCCCCCAAAAGAGCAAGTATCTATCCTGGCAGAGGGCTGCCTCGCAAACATCTCTGATGCTCAGGTGAAGGCTGCCCTCTCCAAAGCAAAAAACACTACTTCCATGGGACCAGATGGTGTCTCAGGTTGCGTCCTACATGAACTCCAAGAGGAACTAATCCCTCAAATAAAACAGTTATACAATCTTAGCTTCACTACAGGATATGTGCCCACAGAATGGCGTACAGCAACAGTGGTCCCACTCCACAAAGGTGGAGCCTCTACGGACCCTGGAAACTATCGCCCCATAAGCCTGACTAGCTTAGTCTGCAAGGCTATGGAGAGGATCATCATGGAGCTCATAAACAAAGACATTGGGGACCTACAGACACTAGATCCTACCCAGTTCGGCTTTGTCAAGGGCAGATCCTGCCTTTTGAACCTGGTTGACTTCTTCGAAACAGTCACCAAAGCCATAGATGAAGGGAAGGTAGTCCACACAGCCTATCTGGACCTTGCAAAGGCATTTGACACAATACCCCACTCGGGCATCATAGATAAGCTATCCAGCTTAAATATAAACCCCTATGTCACAAAATGGGTCGCAAACTGGCTCAAAGACAGAACCCACAGAGTGAGAGTTGCTGGAGCCATGTCAGACTCAAAACCGGTCACAAGTGGCGTCCCACAGGTTCTGTCCTGGGACCACTCTTGTTCGGCATATACTTTTCCGAGGTACAGGCAAACGTGGGAGGACTATGGCTCACCAAGTTCGCAGACGACTGCAAACTGGGCGCCATAATCGACTCTCCAGCTGACACAAACATACTTCAAAAAGGTCTCACAGAGACAGATAACTGGTGCCAGCGCCATGGTTTAAAGCTAAATGCCAAAAAATGTATAGTCATACCCTTTGGCAAAAACAATGTGCCCACAAATTACCACATAGGCGGAAACCCATTAAGTACAGAGAAAGTTATTAGGGACCTGGGGACCCAAGTTGATAGCAATCTCTCCTTTGAAAACCACATTGCCAAAGTGGTTAGAAAGACCTTCTACATAGCCCACCTCATCACGAAGGGTTTCACATCTAGATCAAGAGAGGTAATCGTGCCCCTTTATTCATCCCTCATCAGGCCCATCATAGAATACAATGCCCCTTTTGGGATGTACCTTACCCGACACCTGCAGCAATTAGAAAGACCCCAGAAGTATCTCACCAAGATGATCAAGGGTCTCAAACAGATGCCATATGCTGCTTGGTTAAAAAAACTCCAGCTCTACTCAGTTGCATACCGCCTACTTCGAGGTGATCTATGCCTGACATACAAAGCTATGTCAAATCCAGAATTAATGGACATGCTCCACCTCAGTAAATCTAAATCCCTTAGAGCCACACGCTCGAGGGACTTGAACCTCAGCACAGAAATAAATAGAACTTGCTGGAGGGACAGGTTCATAACCCAGAGGCTCCCTTTGCTCTGGAATAGAATTCCAGTTCATGTGAGGCAGAGCACCTCACTGAATCTCTTCAAGAAGAATCTCGATAGGTGGATGGGGGATCGTAGGTTTGTCCCAGGGATTACTCCCGTGTCACTATTAGACAGAGACACAGTAAACTAAACCTTAAAAAGGGCACAGTATACTCAAATCAAGGGGTGGCGTAAGCCATACAGAATCGGGCTAGGCTTATAATTGCCCCAGGGCAGATAGCCTAGTATGAACCTATGAACCTATGAACCTATGAAGTTCCCCAAGGTGTTCTTCAAAAAAGCAGATACCTGATGCAGTAGTAATGGCCTTAATTTTAATGTAAGGCAATGGATCTATGTTGTAACATCAAAAGTACGTTTCAGAGGAATGTACATGAGCAAACTCACTTACGTTAAAGTGAATTTTATCGAAAATGGACTTTCGCAAAAAAAAAAATGCCAAAAAACTACACAAATAAAACACTACTCACATTTATGCAGGGGGGCAAGCTGTGCCCCCCACACCCCCTACTTTAATATTCTCACTTCGAGATCGCACTACAGTGGGGAAAAGGGAATATTCCCTTATCCCCCCATACCATGATCTAAGCAACATTTTGCTTAGTTGTACAATCAACATTACATGTTGATGTACAACTAAATCTACATACAAACTGCATGTTGTTTTTTTTTCTTTTTTTTTTAGCGAAAGTGCATTTTCGATAAAATGCACTTTCGCTAAAGTGAATTTGCTCAAGTACGTTTCAATTAAATGTACTTTCGATATTCAGCTAGGACCCAAGGAAATATAGTACTACAGGCTTTGGAAAAAATTGAGATAAATTAGAATTGCAAAGTTAATGTTCAAATCATAAACACAGCTACATTATCAATAAAAATCTGTGGGCAATGGTATGCAACAATTTGAACTTTGACCAGTATGTATCTACCAAATTCAGAAAAGCATACCATGTGATCCCTCTAATTCTGAAGGATATATATGGTCACTTGATGGAGAATACTGCCATCACTTGTGCATGATGTGACCTAAGCAGATCATCTGAGTTGCTTGTGAGAAAGGTGGAGCTGACCCATTATTGAATACAATGCTGTATTGAGTTGCCTTTTAATAAGTCACCTGAAACAACTTAAAAATACACATTAATTCCTTACTAGAAAAATCATAGGGTTGGAGACTGGAATTATTCAGAATGATTTCAGGACTCATCATGTTCTCTTTCTTACAGGTTACTTAAATGTGACATTATCCTAGTTTATAAGAAAATATGTGAATTTGTTTTATTTTAAATTATATGACTGGAATACAGTGTTAGTTCAAGTTACAACAGATCAGGAAACATATTCATAAAAATAAATACCAGTAACAGAAAACAGTGACATATACTTTGCACAACTGACAGTCTTATATCTTGGTACTCATTCACTGCTGTTCACACGTTTTCCTTCCTCCCTCTTAGCATTGCACTCACCTCTTGCTTTGTAAAGATTATTCATTCAGTTTCTTGGCTTTTCCCAGGGCTCTCTCTTGAAGTGTTGTTACTGGTAGTGTCAAGAGTCAACAGACAGAAAAAAGTTGAAAACTCTGGAGAAGAGCAAATCCTGAACATCACTCTTCTTTAAACTTCTTTTTTTGTAGGGAGGAAAGCCACCCCTGTACTCCCTGATATATGAGGTTGTCCCTGCACCTCTCTAAACTTATATATACCAACTCTGAGATCATCATACCTTGGAGAAAATTGGATATTCTTGGAAATGGACATTTTGGACTTGGTATATGTAAGCCTCTTTTTGCACCGCTATTCAGCCTCTATGTTTCAGGGCTCACTCTAGTGGGTCCCAATATTTCAAATGGTTACTTTTTCCAGTTGTCTAGTATCTCCTTCCCATCTTTTCTCAAGCTGGTCAAGCCTGCACAGTTTTCCTTCTTTTATCTTATTTACATTTAAAGAAGCATTTCTTCTTCCTCATGACTCCATCTGCCGATTCACTTTTAGCTTTTTCCTTTGTTGCCCTCATCTGCTCTGTAGCCCTTCAATGTGCCTCCTTGTGCTGTGCTACCTCCACTTCCTTACTATCCTTTCCATCTTGTGTATGTCCTGTATTTTGCCCTGATGGCTTACATTACCTTTCTGTATAGCCATATAAGCTTTCCTTCTTTTTTGGCTTTTTTGCTTTTTCCACAAACTTTTATTCATATTTATGAGTACTACATCTATGATTCATTTATGATTCATTTCCATAGCATCTTTACTTCTTCTGTTTGTCTCCAGTTTCCTAGCTTACTTTTGACCCCCTACATTCATCCAACAAAATATACTCTTCTAAAATCTTGCACCATCATCTGTGTCTTCCTTCACCCATACTCTAAACCACACAGTGGCATGATCACCTTTGGACAATAATGCCTTCACCTAGATGCTCCTGACCCTTGCTAAGTTATGGAGGACCACATCCAAGATGTTGAATATCACATCTTCACAGGCTGTGTTGATGGCATCTTTAAATGTATTCCACATGGATGCCAAAAGCTATACCTTTCAAAGGCTGATGGTAGTACATTCTGTACTGAAGCCACAACAGTTTCCATAGCTATTCCCTTTAATTTCCCTTGACTGTGTCCATCTGGCATTTATGCCTAAGATATGAGAACATGGCATTATTCTTGATAATAAGCTGATACTTTGAGACCAAGAGTCAGCATTTATGAACCCATCATACCTTCATCTCAAGAATATTTTCCAAGTAAAACATCTCATCCCTTTTAGAAACATTTGCTACTATATTTGCGTACTAGTTGGCATAGTGGTGCAGCGGCTAGCATCGTTGCCTCACAGCAAGAGGTTCTCCAGTTTGATTCTTGGCTGAGGTGCCTTTTGTGTGGAGTATGCATGTCCTCCCTGCGTTCATGTGGGTTTCCACCGGGTGCTCTGGTTTCCTCCCATGTTACACAAGCATGCGTCTGGAGTGTTAGGGCTCTGCTGAAAATTGGCTTGTTCTAAGTCGAACTTTCCCAGTAAACAAATGTTAAATAAAATAAAATAAATTGTTTCTTCGTGGCTTGACTACTGTAATCTTGCAGCCATGGGGTGTCAGATTCTCATCTTGATTATCTACAAGGAGTGCAGAATTCTCTGCCCAAGTTATTGAATGCCTTTCCTTTTCTGAACACATCACTCCAGTCCTTTATGAAATGCAGTGGTTCCGCACTTCAGTGAGATCATCTCCAGAATTTTAGGTCTGACATTAGTATCATGCACCGTCAAAGGAGGCACTGGTGTGTTGTACTTCACTATGTCTCTTAATTTCTTCCAAAGTGGAACTGCTACTAGTTCTTAGAGCTATACTTGAGTTTTATAGAAGGTGTTCATTCACTTATCTACCTCTGGCTCTTTAATACGTACTATCTTTACAGAGTTGGCTGAGTGACCTTGAAACTTCATTCAGGGCATCTGATAAATATTTTTTCTTCAGAAGGGTATATCTGAAAATTTGCCAGAGGACTTATGTTACCCTTAGGCATCTTTTATGGGAATCCATCAGTTAACTTAGTTTACCTTATTAAATTGTACTCAATGGCTGGTTTATGTCTGTGTTTATCATATGTCATTTTTATAGTTGCTTTTTTTTTTTAATTGCTCAATATTTATATATTATGTATAATTTTATATTGATTTCATTGTTATTTATCATTTTACAGCACTTAGCCTCAAACACATAAATCAATAAACCTTAAACTTCAGTTTGCATTTTAAGTTAATTTAATTTTCTACGCACACTCTGTTCCTTTTCTCCTATTCTCTTTTCTCCACCTGTCCCATTTTCCCTTCGAAAGCCAC
This sequence comes from Protopterus annectens, assembly GCF_019279795.1. Taxonomy (NCBI): domain Eukaryota; kingdom Metazoa; phylum Chordata; order Ceratodontiformes; family Protopteridae; genus Protopterus; species Protopterus annectens. The sequence continues at coordinate 1,423,015,306 of NC_056743.1, forward strand.
CCTAGAGTTTATCTGCAGCACAGATTTGGGCAGTCCATTCCATGGGTCCACAGTCCACTCGGTCAATTACTGCTTTTACAAATTTTGTTAGTAAATGTTTTTTAAAGTTTGCTGCCTGTGCATTATGTTCCCCCACCTTTCTGTTTAGAGTGAATCCTACAGCTCTCCTCCTTCATATGAGGTTGTACAATTACCTCATGACCCCTTTGTCCATTCAGGTATTTAGTGAGAAGACCCCAGCTTCTCTGATAGTATTATCCATTCTTCTCCCAATGTGCATCAGTGGCCTTCCTTTGGATTCCTTTCAGCAACTGAACATGGCTTCAAGAACTGCAATCAGTCCCCAGTGTATGGCTGGACCATGGCCCAGTATAGCAGAAACATTGTTTCCTTGCTTTTCAAATATATCTCCCTAAGCAGGCACACAAGCATTCTGTTCAATGGTGCCATAATCCTCTCACTCTGCTAGCTATGCCCATTTCTTGTGTGATAAACACCCCAGCTCTTTTTCCTTCTTTCTCAATGTCTGTTCTAACCCCTTCTGCTGGTACTGAATATAAAGGTTATCACAGAACTTTGCATTTGCCTGCATTAAAATGTAGCTGTCATCCTTCTACCTACTTGAACAGCTTTTCCAACTAATTTCTTTGGCTTTCCCTCATCTTCTACCACTGCACCTATATTTGCTTTAACCACAAAGAGGCTAATCATATTTTCTCTTCCCTCATACAAGTCTAAAAAGAAAAATCAAGAGTACTCGACCCCAAACTGACCCCTCTGGTACTTAACTAATCACTTCCCTTATTAATGACAACATATCTGTCATCACAACCTCATGTATTTTATTGTAGTTCCTCAGTACTGGTTCACACCCATGTGCTGTTGTTTTCTCAGCAACGTTCTGTGTATGTCGCTGGAGTCCAGGTAGACCACATCTAGTTATATTTAACTGGTAAGTTTTCCCATAATGCAGTCTACAAAATATCTGTTTCAACTGACACTTCTTTATGCCCATGAACCTATGTTGGTTTGTTGGCTGCTGTCCTGGAAATTGCTGTACTACAAAAATGTAATGCACCTTTCCTTCAAGGCATTCGCTGTAACTTTTCCTGGCTGTGATATTAGGCTAACAAGCCTGCAGCCCCTTAGATTTTCCTGTCACCCTCACACAAATGTACCATATTCCGATGTTCAGATACTTCTGCACTGGTAAGTGATCTCCTGTATATCTTCAGCAGTTTTTTTATGAGACTACCACCTTTTTTGAGATAGAACTGTTTAATAAATGCATATTTACCTATGTAATAAACAATACAAAACATGGAAAGAGTTAGTAGGAATGCAGTGCATTAGGTTTCAGCATTAAAATTCTATTTTGACTGATACTATTATCTCATCTGGTATATGCTGATCTTTCTAACTGTATTCTTTCACCATTTTCAGTCACAAAGTTTCTACAGAGTTCAGTATGCCAGGTATCACCTTTTAAAGCTAAGCCAGCTGACACAGACTACTCAGAACTTGTAACTTTTTTGTCTGTTAGAATATCTGTGTTTGTGAAAGATGTATTCTGATCAGATGAGATGTAAGTAGCCATTCACATATAGCTAACATATCTCACTGCTAAGTGACACCTCTGCCTAAAAGTAGTATTTAAAAAGCTGAAGAGAGAACACTATCTGAAAGTGGTCTTGATGTCATTATGCATGCATACTGGTACTAGATACCCCCAATGGCCCAAACGGACTTGAGATATAGAAGTACCCTCTCCTCCCATGTCATGTTCAAGTGACAGGAGACTTACATCTTAACTGAAAAGATAAAGGGGAATTTTTATGCTTTTGTGTTTGCTAAATACTTGGTTTGGGGACATTGTTTATCTAAAATATTACATCTGTTTTTTTTTTTTTTTTGTTGAACCTGCAATAGACTTTGGGTAAATATTTAGCAAATGCAGAATTTAGTGAAGGTATGTGCATTTTACAGTCTTGCTGGTTACTACTAATCTACTTTAATAATCTTATAAGGTTGTAGCCATCATTTATCTAGACACTCACTACTATTTCATATCCATCAGTCTCTGACACCATGCCTCTTAAAACTGCACCATATCCTTCTTATATTTAATATTTTCTACAACTAGCTAGACTCTTGTGTTAAAATACCACATTACTGCTGCTCTTTTATACTTAACAAATGCCCTTAAAAGTGCAGTCATAAATTTTGAATCCAATAACTGCCTGCAGTGTTTAAAAAATCAGGTCTTAGGCAGGCTATGTGAATTTTCTTATTTCATTTAATTTCTAGGTTCTATATTTCCATTCCCTTTCACCCAATAAGTTCCTGTACCTTCCACTGTAACCCTTTCTTTCATTATTGCTCCTTTTATCACTGAAGTCTTAATTGGCAGTTACCTTTAATACCCAACATACTCTGTCCAGTAATAGACCACAAGGCTAAACTCTTTATCTTCCATTTAATTACTGCTATGTTTTCTCAGATGCTGTAGACTGTCTAACCATAACACATTGAACTCAAATGAACAGCAATGTTTCTATGCATTTTCTAGCAAAACCTTTCTTAAAATAAGTCCACCTCCTTAGTGGAAATTCTGCATGAGGATTGTATCTATTATTCTCCAGCACCACTCAAAACCCAGATTAGAATTTTCAGCCACTACTAGCACCCAGAATACTTTTCAGAAAGGTTATTTACCCCAGTACACTTAACTCCCACTAATATCCTAAAGGCTGTTGAAAACAAATTAAACCCAGACCCTCTTTCTCTTCCCAGTTTTGTAGCCTTTCTCCAGCTCAGATGTATTTTAAAATTTAAAAAATGTATATAGTAAATCTTTCAACAAATGGATCACACAAGGGGGTTTGTTCCTTCAGCATCAGACAGATATAGCAAGTATTATTCGAGCTAGCCAAAGGAGGAACACTGATTCTTTTTCTTTGTTAAACATAACTATGTCTGTTTCTACAATAGCAGGATTGGGTTCTGCACTGGAGGAGAACTGCTGGTCAGGAACATAGAAAACATCAAGGTTAGTCTAGTCTCAAAACAATAAGCCTGATTATACAACCCCCCCCCCCCATTAATATTCAAAAACGTGCATGCCCAGACTTTTTCCATTACTATAACTCTTTTTTCACACTGTTTCGCTATGTTAAACAAATTTAACATAGCGAGACAGCTTTAAAAAAGCAACGGAGATTCTCCGTTGCTTTTTTAAAACTGTCTCGCTATGTTAAACTCCTTTAACATAGCGAGACAGTTTGTAAAAAGCAACGGAGATCTTGCTTTCTCCGTTGCTTTTTTCAAAACTGTCTCGCTATGTTAAATGGGTTTAACATACCGAGACAGCTTTAAAAAAAGCAACGAAGATGCTCCGTTGCTTTTTTTAAAGCTGTCTCGCTATGTTAAACCCATTTAACATAGCGAAAACAGTTTGTAAAAAGCAACGGAGATCTTGCTTTCTCCATTGCTTTTGCTCACAGTTCTGATGTACTGCGTAGGCATACGCATGTGCAATACATCAGAACTGCTGCAGAATACCAGACAGCTGCGGAAGGGTAGCAAGGAGGTATTATACAGTGCCATTATTTAAGAAAAGTAATTATTTTTTTTCTTAAATAATGTCATTGTATAATAGCAATAACCCACTTCTGGGTGTGGGTAATGCTTCGCCCTCGTGACCAAACCACGCCAACCGTGGGTAAATCCAGCATTACCCACACCCAGGCGTGGGTTATTGCTATATGAGTATATTATACTAATGATGTGTAAGACCATTTAAGTAAGTTGTCAGTAATTTCCCCCCAATACCTTATAGTTCATTGGTCTTGGTGAAGGTGTGTCAGATAATTTAGCAGCTACACGAAATAATGCTTCATACAGGTTGAATCTTTCAGTCTTTTCTCTGACATTGGCTATCTGAGGCAGGTGATCCCTGTGGGTCTGTTGAAAACCAAATTGAGATTTTTATAACGGTACTGTATATGTTTCCACCCTTGTCAGTACTATTGCTTGAGGACTGCATTTCAAAAATCTACATCAGTCTTCAGGAAATAATTTATTTTGCTTCAGTATTGTATCATCAATTGCTTTTGTCTCAATAAAGTACAACTTCAAATAGTTCCCTTTCTTCATAACAAACACTGAATACAAACTGGAAATTGAAGACCACTAACAAATCAAAAAAATAGTATTCAACAGACTCCAACAAGCTCCAAATAGAAAAGACTGTGTATGTTTATTATTATGAAGCACTTTTCGTTGCTGTGATACAGCAACTTCATTAGATAATAACAAAACACTTTTTCCTCTCAAGTTTAAATAGTTAGCCAAGTCACATGATTCAAAAATCAGCTGTTGAATATGTCACAACACGTTCCTAACATAAAAGATTTTTTTACACATATCAGCTTAAAATTGGTAAAATTTAACATTGATCAAATTTAACATATACACACAAATACTTCCCATGTGTTTAACCTAACAACACAATAAAATCAATCAATAAAAAATGTGTGTGTATACACACACACACACACACACACACACACACACACACACACACACACATATATATATATATATACGCTTAAACCACATTTCTTTGTGTTGTAATTTTGTTGTTGTTTTTTGTTTTTTTGTTTCTTATTTAAGATAACAACACTCCAAATATTCACTTTCTACATGTTAAAAAATGTAAATTATAATCCACGATTAACAAGTCTAGGACTCTTCTTCATCTTTTTTAAACTTCTAAGTTTTAATAACCAGGTTATGTTGCAAGTGTCATTAAGCCCCGGACTCGAGAATGCATTAAGCCTAAATTGCCACGCTAGTTCTCGTTCTTCTAATAGTAAATTAAATGGGCCACCTCTAAGATCTATCTGTACTTGGTCAATCACTTTAAATAGAAACCTGTGGCCTCCTTTTAAGGCTGAATGTCTTGCCAATGGGTTGTCATTTTTATATCCTATAAAAATGCCTTTGAAAGGACAATATACAGTGAGATGCTAGATCACAGTGAAAAATATGATATTCTCTCAAATTGTCAGCACGGTTTTCATTAAGTACCTTAACTGCAATATTTGGTTACAGGCCCCATCAACACAAACATAAAGACAAGTCTGCAGGTGTTGTTGTTTTCACTAATATATAAAGAGAACATTTAAGGCAGTCAGTGACCAATATCTCCTTAACTTCTTTCACTCCAGTGACTTTGGTTAGGGTGTGGTAAGATGATTTTACACCTAAGTAAAATAATGCTCCCTACAGGCTAATCTTGGCTCATTGCCTACCCTGAATCACATAGGGTTATGCTCTTGGTCTTTTCTCATTCTTCTGATTTATAAACAGTCTTCCTGCATATTTTCCATTTGTAATTATTACTCTTTAGGTGACAATATTATTCTACTTAAGGAATTGTCACTTTAGCATGAATATACAAAAGGGCCTGCAAGAAAGATTTGAATAATCTCTGGAGCTGTTTGAGACGTAAGCATTTTGTGATATACTCATGTAGGCAACAGCAGTATTTGGGACCAACCAAAAACTAAAAGACGCTAACACCATTCAAATCTTAGACTTGCTTAATTCTATAATTTCCCAAGATGAGCATCATAAATATCTTGCTGAATAACTTGACTAACTTTTTCCTTCAGAACTTTCATTGAAATAATCATTGATAAAGTATTTAAGCACCGAAATCTCCCTTATAAAAGTTTCCCATTTGCCATTTCTTAAAGCCAGAAAGGGTATCAGCATCAACTTCTTTATTCTCAAACTGGAACATACCCTCCCTGAGATTATCAGCAGTTAATGTCATAATACCAGACTTCTCCAGCTGGCCATTAAAAATATGTAGAACTCCCCTCCCCCCGTCTCTCTCTCTCTCACACACACACACACACACACACACACACACACACACACACACACACACACACACACACACACACACACACTCTGTCTGTCTTTCTCTTTCAGTCCATCGCTCTCTCTGTCTCTACCTCTTTCTTTCTCTCTCTATCACTCTGCCTCCCTGTCCCTCTTTCTTTCTCTCTGCCTCACTCTTGCAAAATATGTTTACAGTCAGCGCTACCTGATAGCTTACTGCCTTAACCTATAAGCTATTGTACCTTAATCACTGCCTTTGACTTGTCATCAAACTGACTTTAAAATCATCCTCCTTCTCCTTATGTTCACTTACTAAGGTGATAGCTTTTTAGTAAGGCCATGTTTCAATATGGCAATAAAAGAAGAAGCATTTTACAGATTTTTCTAGCTGCCTAGAAAATGCTATCCTTGCCACTTAGTAATGAAAATAACTACTCATTTAGAAAAAAAAAAATAAATATATATATATATATATCTATCTATCTATATATATATATATATATATATATATATATGTGTGTGTGTATACACTGTAGGTATATATATATATATATATATATATATTAATATATATATATATATTCATAGTTTCATAGGTTCATACTAGGCTATCTGCCCTAGGGCATTTATAAGCCTAGGCAGAGTGTGTTTGGCTTTTGCCACCCATTTTAAATTAATTTTGCTATGCCCTTTTTCGAGGTTAGTATACTGTGCCTCTGTCTAACAGGGACACAGAAGTGATACCCGGGGTAAACCTACGATCTCCCATCCACTCATCAAGATTCCTCTTGAAGAGAGTCAATGAGGGACTCTGCCTAACCTGGACTGGGATTTTATTCCAGAGTGAAGGGAGACTCTGGGTTATGAATCTGTCCCTCCAGCATGTCCTGTTTATTTCAGTACTGAGGTGCAAGTCTCTCGAGCGCGTAGCTCAATGGGATTTGGATTTTCTGAGGTGCAGCATGTCCATTAATTCTGGGTTGGACATGGCTTTATACGTCAGGCACAGATCGCCTCTGAGCAGGTGGTATGCCACTGAGTAGAGCTGGAGTTTCTTTAACCAGGCAGCATATGGCATCTGTTTGAGCCCTTTGATCCTCTTGGTGAGGTACTTTTGGGGTCTTTCCAGTTGCTGCAGGTGTCTGGTAAGGTACATCCCAAAAAGGGCATTGTATTCAATTATGGGCCTGATGAGGGATGAGTAAAGAGGCACGATGACCTCCCCTAATCTAGATGTGAATCCCTTCATGATTAGGTGGGCTATATAAAATGTTTTTCTAACCACTTTGGTCACGTGGTTGTCAAATGAGAGATTGCTATCAACTTGGGTCCCCAGGTCCCTAATTACTTCTTCTGTACTTAATGGATTACCACCTATGTGGTAATTTGTGGGCACTTTGTTTTTGTCAAAGGGGATGACTATACACTTTTTGGCGTTTAGCTTGAGGCCATGGTTCTGGCACCAGTTGTCTGTTTCTATGAGGCCCTTCTGGAGGATGCTTGTGTCGGCTGGAGAGTCGATTATGGCACTCAGTTTGCAGTCATCTGCAAACTGGGTCAGCCACAGTCCCTCCGTGTTGGCCTGTACCTCTGAGAAATATATACCAAACAAGAGAGGTCCCAGGACTGAGCCTTGTGGGACAACACTTGTAACTGGTTTGGAGTCTGACATGGCTCCAGCAATTCTAACCATGTGGGTTCTGTCCTTGAGCAAGTTTGCAAACCATCTAGTGACATAGGGGTTTATATTTAAGCTGGTGAGCTTATCTATAATGCCCGAAGGGGGTATTGTATCGAAGGCTTTTGCGAGGTCCAGGTAGGCTGTGTGGACCACCTTCCCCCCTCGTTAATGGCCTTGGTGACTGTTTCAAAGAAATAGACCAGGTTTAAGAGGCAGGATCTGCCCTTAACAAAGCTGAACTGGGTAAGATCCAGTGTCTGTAGGTCCCCAATATCTTTATTTATGAGGTCCATGATGATCCTTTCCATAGCTTTGCAGACCAAGCTAGTCAGGTTTATGGGGCGATAGTTTCCAGGATCCGTTGAGACACCACCTTTGTGGAGAGGGACCACTGTTGCTGTATGCCACTCTTTAGGTACATATCTTGTAGTAAGGCTGAGATTGAACAGTAGTTTTATGTTTGGGTTTACATATATATATATATATATATATATATATATATATATATATATATATATATATATATATATATATATATATATATATATATATATATATATATATATATATATATATATATATATATATATATATATATATATATATATATATATATATATGTATATGTATATATATATATATATATATATATATATATATATATATATATGTATATATATATGTATATATATATATATATATACATATATATCACAGAAGACTTAGATGAAGAATAAGAATCTGCTTTATATTTTATAAGCTTAAAAGCTACAGAGACAAATGTCAGCAGTATTATCTATCTGATTTGGATTCAATATTAATAAGTAAACACTTATATATTTTTCTCATATTTTATCTACAAACTATTAAATTTTCTCCTGATATTCCTTCCATATAATGCAAATAAGATGGTTAGATGGCTTTGCCTTACGCTACACAATTTCTGTTTTTCTGCATATGTAGACATATGAAGGTTTTATATTTTAATTTTGCATAATCTCCATTTAAATGTCTTCCTCACCCTTTAAGCTTCCTTTTTGATACATTCATTTTTTTTAAAATCAGATATGCTTTCTGCACTCCTTCTTTTGCTATCTTCAAAATGTATTCAGTTTGTTACATTACAGTATTCTTTCAGTACTATCAGTTTTCTGCCATTGCAGCTGAAAAAGGACAGGTGCAGTTATCCAATTTACAAATAAACAAAAACAGGCAGAAGACCACACAGATAGACAGACAGACGAAATAAATAAACAAACAAACAAATAAAATAAATAAATAAATAAATAAATGAATAAAAAATGTCTGACTTCCTCCTCTTTGTTAGGATTATGTCTGAAATTATATCCATTTCAGTACAATTCCATCCCAAATGGTTGAACTCCCTCATGGTCTAAGACTTCAGTCAGCCCACAATCTATAGCTTTCTATTGGAATTCAGGATCTTCCAGCCTGTTCCTGGAAAATTTAACCCCCCTAGGCCTATATCAGTCCATTTCTCCTTACTCCATGCCTCTCATCTGTTGCTCCAAGTCTCTGATTCACCTCCTTTGATGTGTCCAGAAGTGAGGAAACTGTATGAATCTCACAGCATCCCTTCATCTTTGTAAACCCCAAAGTTGCCCAGACCTTGGTTCTGCCCCTCCCTGTTTCCTGAGCCATGTCAAGGTGTGGTGCTTTCCTTCTTATTCATTGTCCTCTCTAACCTTATACTTCATCTCTTACCTTACATAGATCATCCCTTCCATTCTTGTTAGTCTGTTATTACTAAAAAAAAAAAAAAAAAGAAACTACACCTTGACTCTTTACCCCTCTGCTCATTGGCCCACATTTCTATAATAACAGTAATGTTCACCCACACCTACTGCACCACCTCCAACTTATTTGCTGCATTTCTTGTAGTCCTAAATAATACTACCCAGCCAAACTCTGAGTTATTTATTGTTGAACTATGTTCAACCTCCTCCCCCCATCTATATTGTTTGAATACATACTTTTCTTTTCTGTTTTCAAGATGCCCTCTCTCCTTCCACCTTAGTTTAAAAGTATGATCATGGGGACATTCCTTTCCTACTCAGTTTGAGCACTGTCATTGTTCTGTGCTAATATGGAGGATGTTCTGACATGGAGATGGCCTCTTTGGCAGGCTTATACCCATTCCTTATCAGTCACAAGCATTTCCCTTGTTCACTGCTTCAGCTAATCATTAACCTTCCTTGTTCGCCCTTCCTTTGTGCATTACCTGATCTCATATGTACCACCTCTGAGAAAGTTGTCCCCGGCTCCTTATACTGGCATCCCCATTGTGCCTCTTTGTAATTAACCTTAACCAGGAGACCATCGCTCATGGCTGTAAGCGACTGATAGTCGAGTCAACTCAGGAAGCTACAGACTGTTGTGCTCTGTGATATAGGTGGGAGTCAGAGCACACTCACATGACCCTGTATGCATGCCCACTAAGGAGATGGTAGGCACCTGAGGCTGCATAATGACCTGTTAGCCACACTGCTGCCAGCCATCACTGTAACATGCGATATAAGGCCATTAGCATCCCAGTCTCACCTCCCTGCCTACCTGTGCAATGCCTGCAGCTTTTCATTAAAGCCAGGTCACCAGCAGATTATTTGCAAACAAGCCTTCTATGCCAGCAGGCTGACTGCCTAGGTAAGGTATTCTATAACTTTTCTACAAATTACATTCTGCTAGGAAGTGTAATGGCCATGCAAATGAAATGGCATTTTGTGAACAGTAGACAAACAACATTGTCGAAGCATTTTACTGATATTTACCAGACGGTGCTGGATATGGTGACGTGCTAAAGCCTGGGAAGTTAACTTTACTTATTACTGAACATAAAAAGATATTTTTTCAACCTGTAACACATATAGTTGCACATAGTTTTGAAAACGTTGTCATTAAAGAATCAGAATTGTACAACAATAACGCATATCTCCCATCTAACATTTGGATGCCTGGTCAATTTTCAAATACTTTAAAGCTGTTTGTGGCATTATTACTGAGATATTTATTTATTCCTTTTCAGCTCACCTCTGTTGAAGCCATCAAACCTCAATCTGTATTTTCCCATTTGTTTCTTCTGACCCTTAGCATGGAGAAGGAGGTAAAAGAAGGGAATTATGACCATTAACTAGATAGTTTTAGACCATTTTTGAATGCTTTTAGCCTCCATAGGCTAGAAAGCACACCACATTACCCATGGCACTGGAGCCAGTGTAAGAACAAATGTCTGCACAGCTCTGATTCCAGCTAGAGTACATATAGGCTCCATAACAGACTTAACTCCACAAGGTCCATGATTCAAGTGCTTCAATAGCAGGTTTCCCCATGGTTAAGCTCTTGCATCAGGACTTTCCCAGTACCTCCTACTCAAAACTTGTAAACATGACCTGGATTTTCACTCCCATAACTTCCTGGCTGCCTATTCCGGCACCTGGGTCATTATTGAAACCTGGATCATCTGGGGCTAACTCAAGGCCCAAACATTATGATGTCAGCCCAAGTATTTTTTACTCCTTTCAT
>NC_056743.1:1423031439-1423073939 GCF_019279795.1 Protopterus annectens
GTGATCATCTTCTGGCAAGTGTTTTGTCTAGGTAACATTTTCTTTTAGAACAACTGTTTTACCTATAAATGGAGTATGTATTTTTAACATTAAAAGATCCTGCTATTGACACTGTCATTAATGTAAGCAGATTAGAACCATCTTCCTGCTGATACCTGCTGGCAACATTAAAGTCTGCTCTAATTTTAACTCGAGAATTACTACCTGCTGTAAGGTTGTCTTTATCTATTTATTGCTAATCACAAGGGGTATAACTTAGTGTGGGGTGTTCGTAGACAATTAGCAGTGTTTGCAGTGTGTTCTTGTGCAAAACCAGAATATACATCTAGAGATTCATAGAACCGTGCAGCACTATACGGCAATGATCCAAAAGTCTCAGAAAAATCATATGCAAGCCGCCATATAATAACATGCAAATGAAGAAGCACAGTTTAATATGCGCATAATGACATGCAAGTACAGAAAGGGAAAGCACAGATGTCAAGTGTAAAATAGGCTGCATGTGCATATAAAGGCAAGAAGCACACCATAAACGTGTGGTACTACAAGCAGAAATGCTAATAACAGTAACAGTACCCTTTGTTAACCAGACTTTGCTAACCTCAATCATCATTTTCTCAGATGCTCAATGTGGCTGTTTGCACAATAGAAAACAATACTAGCAGAATTACCTCTCACCAGCAGATAGGCTAACAGGGCTGGGACTGACTGTGCATGGATATAGACGTTATATGCGTATTGGTTAGCACGTATGGCCCAAATATAGGAAAAAGAAAAATATGTAACATTTCTACACTCATGGATACAAAGGGGTGTCTAGCTCTTACCATACAAACTGCAGGGACCTTCCAGAGACAAACTTGGGAACCTTGGGGAAATCATAGGCATCAGTGTGTAGAACATTCAAGATGTTACTCAATATATCACTTTCACATGTGGATGAACACATCTGTTTTCCCAACACACAGGGAAGATAGCTATCATATTGTGTGTCTTCTGTGATATCACCTACTTTCACAAATTGCTGGAGGCCATAGATTGCACCCATGTGGCAATAAAGGCCCCAGCCAGTGTCCATGGTCAGCATTACATCAACAGGGATACCACTGAATCAACTGCCGGATAGTGTTGATGCACATGAACTAATGACCCTTGTGTCTGTACAGCATCCTGGCAGTGCCCATGATTCCCACAGGTGGCATACAAGTCATCTATATCTCTGCTTAATGCATTGAGATATCCCACAGGCCCACCTAGAAGGTAAATGGAGGCACACTGATGCCTCTACATAAAGGTATGTAAATAACCTGTACATAACACTAACACCACTTCCCCAGTCTTTCTCCTCTGTCTCTAATGTATTTTGGATGATGTAGGTTAACCCCTGGAACCCTCTCTGATGATGCCTATATGAAAACCGCAAGGCATGGACATTGTCCATACTCAAACTAGAAATGTGGTATAACGTGTATGGCCTGCTGAAATTCCAGATCTGCCGCATGGAAACATCTAGAGGTCACTGTAGTATACCCCCCTACAACTGGCCAGATAGCTGCATGTTACATAGTATGATACACCATGAGCTATACTGCTCAGACAAGCTCCACCAAAGTTACATTTTAGTCGAATTTGATCGAAAGTTTGCTTGTTTGTTTGTTTAATTTAACTGTGGAGGCTGCCCACTAAAGTGTGCCAGCCTGTGTAACTAATTTATCACTGTTTCTGCATTTTCTGTGTGTTTCTACCAAAAAAACAAAAAAATAATCCTTGTTTTCCCGCCTTCCTCGACTAGTTTAGACCAGTTTACAGGTATTGCTGTATTCTGGGCTGTGGTGTAGTTCCTGTGTTGTCCATTACCTTACTTGGATAGAAGGAAGTTTCTTTGCTCACCAGTGGGAGTGGGGAGCCTTGAGCAGCCTACCTGTCCTTGGGGGAAGTGACCTCAGCACAAGAAGCTGTAGTAATTGGTTGTTTGGGACCATTTCTAGCTCTTTTGTAGTTCACTGTTTAAAATCTGCCTCTGGGCATTTTTTTCTGGCTATACTGCTCAGACAAGCTCCACGTGGGTTTACAGAGTGGTCCTAGCAGCAGGAAACTCAGAAAAGTGACTACCTTCTGGATTTAAGTATCTTTGCTATTTTTTCACTTGAAATAGCTTCTGTAGCTTACCTTGAACTAGCCTGAACTGTTTTTTAACTGATTGCTGCATTATTTTAAAATCTGCACTTAAAGTTACATTTTAGTTGAATTTGATCAACAGTTTGCTTGTTTTTTTTGTTTAATTTAACTGTGGAGGCAGCCCACTAAAGTGTGCTAGCCTGTGTAACTAATTTCTCTCTGTTTTTGCATTTTCTGTGTGTTTCCACCAAAAAAAAAAAAACAAAAAAAAATCCTTGTTTTCCCGCCTTCAGCGACTAGTTTAGACCAGTTTACAGGCATTGCTGTATTCTGAGATGTGGTGTAGTTCCTGTGTTGTCCATTACCTTACTTGGATAGAAGGAAGTTTCTTTGCTCACCAGTGGGAGTGGGGAGCCTTGAGCAGCCTACCTGTCCTTGGGGGAAGTGACCTCAGCACAAGAACCTGTAGTAATTGGTTGTTTGGGACCATTTCTAGCTCTTTTGTAGTTCACTGTTTAAAATCCACCTCTGGGCATTTTTTTCTGGCTATACTGCTCAGACAAGCTCCACGTGGGTTTACAGAGTGGTCCTAGCAGCAGAGAACTCAGAAAAGCGACTACCTTCTGGATTTAAGTATCTTTGCTATTTTTTCACTTGAAATAGCTTCTGTAGCTTACCTTGAACTAGCCTGAACTGTTTTTTAACTGATTGCTGCATTATTTTAAAATCTGCACTTAAAGTTACATTTTAGTCGAATTTGATCAAAAGTTTGCTTGTTTGTTTGTTTAATTTAACTGTGGAGGCTGCCCACTAAAGTGTGCTAGCCTGTGTAACTAATTTCTCTCTGTTTCTGCATTTTCTGTGTGTTTCCACCAAAAAAACAAAAAAACAAAAAAAAAATCCTTGTTTTCCCGCCTTCCTCGACTAGTTTATACCAGTTTACAGGCATTGCTGTATTCTGGGCTGTGGTGTAGTTCCTGTGTTGTCCATTACCTTACTTGGATAGAAGGAAGTTTCTTTGCTCACCAGTGGGAGTGGGGAGCCTTGAGCAGCCTACCTGTCCTTGGGGAAAGTGACCTCAGCACAAGAACCTGTAGTAATTGGTTGTTTGGGACCATTTCTAGCTCTTTTGTAGTTCACTGTTTAAAATCCGCCTCTGGGCATTTTTTTCTGGCTATACTGCTCAGACAAGCTCCACGTGGGTTTACAGAGTGGTCCTAGCAACAGAGAACTCAGAAAAGCGACTACCTTCTGGATTTAAGTATCTTTGCTATTTTTTCACTTGAAATAGCTTCTGTAGCTTACCTTGAACTAGCCTGAACTGTTTTTAACTGATTGCTGCATTATTTTAAAATCTGCACTTAAAGTTACATTTTAGTCGAATTTGATCAAAAGTTTGCTTGTTTGTTTGTTTAATTTAACTGTGGAGGCTGCCCACTAAAGTGTGCTAGCCTGTGTAACTAATTTATCATTGTTTCTGCATTTTCTGTGTGTTTCTACCAAGAAAAGAAAAAAAAAAATCCTTGTTTTCCCGCCTTCCTCGACTAGTTTAGACCAGTTTACAGGCATTGCTGTATTCTGGGCTGTGGTGTAGTTCCTGTGTTGTCCATTACCTTACTTGGATAGAAGGAAGTTTCTTTGCCCACCAGTGGGAGTGGGGAGCCTTGAGCAGCCTACCTGTCCTTGGGGGAAGTGACCTCAGCACAAGAAGCTGTAGTAATTGGTTGTTTGGGACCATTTCTAGCTCTTTTGTAGTTCACTGTTTAAAATCCGCCTCTGGGCGTTTTTTTCTGGCTATACTGCTCAGACAAGCTCCACTTGGGTTTACAGAGTGGTCCTAGCAGCAGGGAACTCAGAAAAGCGACTACCTTCTGGATTTAAGTATCTTTGCTATTTTTTCACTTGAAATAGCTTCTGTAGCTTACCTTGAACTAGCCTGAACTGTTTTTTAACTGATTGCTGCATTATTTTAAAATCTGCAAATAAAGTTACATTTTAGTCGAATTTGATCAACAGTTTGCTTGTTTGTTTGTTTAATTTAACTGTGGAGGCTGCCCACTAAAGTGTGCTAGCCTGTGTAACTAATTTCTCTCTGTTTCTGCATTTTCTGTGTGTTTCTACCAAAAAAACAAAAAAAAATCCTTGTTTTCCCACCTTTCTTGACTAGTTTAGACCGGCTTACATGCATTGCTGTATTCTGGGCTGTGGTGTAGTTCCTGTGTTGTCCATTACCTTACTTGGATAGAAGGAAGTTTCTTTGCTCACCAATGGGAGTGGGGAGCCTTGAACAGCCTACCTGTCCTTGGGGGAAGTGACCTCAGCACAAGAAGCTGTAGTAATTGGTTGTTTGGGACCATTTCTAGCTCTTTTGTAGTTCACTGTTTAAAATCCACCTCTGGGCGTTTTTTTCTGGCTATACTGCTCAGACAAGCTCCACGTGGGTTTACAGAGTGGTCCTAGCAGCAGAGAACTCAGAAAAGCGACTACCTTCTGGATTTAAGTATCTTTGCTTTTTTTTCACTTGAAATAGCTTCTGTAGCTTACCTTGAACTAGCCTGAACTGTTTTTTAACTGATTGTTGCATTATTTTAAAATCTGCACTTAAAGTTACATTTTAGTCGAATTTGATCAACAGTTTGCTTGTTTGTTTGTTTAATTTAACTGTGGAGGCTGCCCACTAAAGTGTGCTAGCCTGTGTAACTAATTTATCACTGTTTCTGCATTTTCTGTGTGTTTCTACCAAAAAAACAAAAAAATAATCCTTGTTTTCCCGCCTTTCTCGACTAGTTCAGACTGGTTTACAGGCATTGCTGTATTCTGGGCTGTGGTGTAGTTCCTGTGTTGTCCATTACCTTACTTGGATAGAAGGAAGTTTCTTTGCTCACCAGTGGGAGTGGGGAGCCTTGAGCAGCCTACCTGTCCTTGGGGGAAGTGACCTCAGCACAAGAACCTGTAGTAATTGGTTGTTTGGGACCATTTCTAGCTCTTTTGTAGTTCACTGTTTAAAATCTGCCTCTGGGCATTTTTTTTCTGGCTATACTGCTCAGACAAGCTCCACGTGGGTTTACAGAGTGGTCCTAGCAGCAGGGAACTCAGAAAAGCGACTACCTTCTGGATTTAAGTATCTTTGCTATTTTTCACTTGAAATAGCTTCTGTAGCTTACCTTGAACTAGCCTGAACTGTTTTTTAACTGATTGCTGCATTATTTTAAAATCTGCACTTAAAGTTACATTTTAGTCGAATTTGATCGAAAGTTTGCTTGTTTGTTTGTTTAATTTAACTGTGGAGGCTGCCCACTAAAGTGTGCTAGCCTGTGTAACTAATTTATCACTGTTTCTGCATTTTCTGTGTGTTTCTACCAAAAAAAACAAAAAATAATCCTTGTTTTCCCGCCTTTCTCGACTAGTTCAGACTGGTTTACAGGCATTGCTGTATTCTGGGCTGTGGTGTAGTTCCTGTGTTGTCCATTACCTTACTTGGATAGAAGGAAGTTTCTTTGCTCACCAGTGGGAGTGGGGAGCCTTGAGCAGCCTACCTGTCCTTGGGGGAAGTGACCTCAGCACAAGAACCTGTAGTAATTGGTTGTTTGGGACCATTTCTAGCTCTTTTGTAGTTCACTGTTTAAAATCCGCCTCTGGGTGTTTTTTTCTGGCTATACTGCTCAGACAAGCTCCACGTGGGTTTACAGAGTGGTCCTAGCAGCAGGGAACTCAGAAAAGCGACTACCTTCTGGATTTAAGTATCTTTGCTTTTTTTCACTTGAAATAGCTTCTGTAGCTTACCTTGAACTAGCCTGAACTGTTTTTAACTGATTGCTGCATTATTTTAAAATCTGCACTTAAAGTTACATTTTAGTCGAATTTGATCAAAAGTTTGCTTGTTTGTTTGTTTAATTTAACTGTGGAGGCTGCCCACTAAAGTGTGCTAGCCTGTGTAACTAATTTCTCTCTGTTTCTGCATTTTCTGTGTGTTTCCACCAAAAAACAAAAAACAAAAAAAAATCCTTGTTTTCCCACCTTCCTCGACTAGTTTAGACCAGTTTACAGGCATTGCTGTATTCTGGGCTGTGGTGTAGTTCCTGTGTTGTCCATTACCTTACTTGGATAGAAGGAAGTTTCTTTGCTCACCAGTGGGAGTGGGGAGCCTTGAGCAGCCTACCTGTCCTTGGGGGAAGTGACCTCAGCACAAGAACCTGTAGTAATTGGTTGTTTGGGACCATTTCTAGCTCTTTTGTAGTTCACTGTTTAAAATCCGCCTCTGGGCATTTTTTTCTGGCTATACTGCTCAGACAAGCTCCACGTGGGTTTACAGAGTGGTCCTAGCAACAGAGAACTCAGAAAAGCGACTACCTTCTGGATTTAAGTATCTTTGCTATTTTTTCACTTGAAATAGCTTCTGTAGCTTACCTTGAACTAGCCTGAACTGTTTTTTAACTGATTGCTGCATTATTTTAAAATCTGCACTAAAAGTTACATTTTAGTCGAATTTGATCAAAAGTTTGCTTGTTTGTTTGTTTAATTTAACTGTGGAGGCTGCCCACTAAAGTGTGCTAGCCTGTGTAACTAATTTCTCTCTGTTTCTGCATTTTCTGTGTGTTTCCACCAAAAAAACAAAAAAACAAAAAAAAAATCCTTGTTTTCCCGCCTTCCTCGACTAGTTTAGACCAGTTTACAGGCATTGCTGTATTCTGGGCTGTGGTGTAGTTCCTGTGTTGTCCATTACCTTACTTGGATAGAAGGAAGTTTCTTTGCTCACCAGTGGGAGTGGGGAGCCTTGAGCAGCCTACCTGTCCTTGGGGAAGTGCCCTCACCACAAGAACCTGTAGTAATTGGTTTTTTGGGGCCATTTCTAGCTCTTTGTAGTTCACTGTTTAAATCCGCCTCTGGGCATTTGCACAGCTATACGGTTAAAGAGCACAAGAGTGTCGGGTTAAACAAGGTTAAACTTTTCTGGCTCCGCCAAGTTCGTTTCCTTCAAATTTTCCCTCAAAGAAGCTCTACCTTAGTATAACCAGACTACTCACTGCATTATAATTCTAGCACTTGTTCTCAATACTTCTTACTAAGTAAGCACCTCGCACTAAGTAAAGCACCACATCCATTTCACCACCCTGTGAACACCCACCTCCCTTAAAGGTATACTCACCCCTTTATAACTGTTCCCAGTAGCACGTCGAGTGGCAGATTAATGGCGCTGTCTCGTTCAGCTGGTCAATTCAAGCATCTTGAGACAATGCTACAATTGTCTCATGTACAGACAACCCTCTCCTCCTCCCAACAAACACAAATACATGTGAGAGATGCAACTATATAGCCAAACTGAGGCTGAACCCTCTCAACCCAGGCTGGTATGACCTGTACAGAGTAGCCGGTAACCACACACACAACAATCCTAGTCCCACATAGACCTACCTACAACTGCAAACCAAACACATAAAACACAAAGACATACTGAGGCCTCTAATAAAATTTACCAAAACAACAGAGGTTCCCAAAGCAGACATCCAAAAATCCACCACCTCAAAACAAAACACATGCAACACATACTATTAAAATCAGTGTCGCACTAATCGCAGCCCATAAGGCCAAACACTTTGCCTGGATACACTAGTAATAGGTGACTCCATAGTCAGACACACTGATGTCCCACTGACCAGGCTGAACAAGGAGAAGGTACCTTTGTTTACTATTCAAAATAGATCCATGATAGCGTGAAGATCTGCAATGATTCTAGACACCTCCTACTGCGCTATATATAGAGTCACGGTGAATGGAAGTTGTACAGAACTGACCCTGATGCGTACTTTCAGAATATACCAACAGCATAAGATGATCAGTTTTTAATAATTGGTTTCGAGTACTGGTGTCATTCTAAGGGGATCCAATGTCTGTCTGCCTGGGGTGATATGTTGGACAAGCCACGCTGTTTCTCGCACTGATGGCTTACACCTGTCATGACTGGCCCGGATATTGGCCAAGGCTCTGCTACACCCATAGTGCCTTTTTAGGCAAGGCTCAAAAGACAAACCCACTCCTGAAAACAAAATGAAAAACTAAGGATAATGCTGCTCAACGCCAGAAGTCTAAATCTCAAGATGCAGGCACCCTGATGCACCTCAGCATGTGGAGAACATCTATCGCCTGTGCAGTAACTGAAACTTGTTCAAGGCACCTGAAAGCACCCCAGCACTGTAGGCTAACCCGGTGATCATGCTTTTCAGCCCCAAAACCCGGCCGAACCACAAAGGGAGGGGAGGTCCATATTCATAAAGGGTACCTGACACTTCCAGGTTAGTAGCAACACATGAAGTATCAGAGACCATGGGTGCAACTAACCATAGGCAAAACTGCTATAACTGGTAGCATTTTACAGACCGCTCCCTCCCAATCTTTAAGAACCCCACTCAGCTTTCCTGAAGACATTGAGGATATGAATATCACAAAATACCATCATACTGGGAGACTTTAACTACCCAAACATAGATTGGGTACATTATTCTAGCCCTAATACCTTAGGCCCAAAGGTTCCTGGAATTCATAAACTAAAATGCACTGAACAACTAGTCACCCTCCCACTAAGGAGATACCATACTAGACCTGATCATCACAAACATGGGGACAAAATGCTCCACAATTGTGAAGTATACCTCTACTAGTGTGAGATCTGACCACAAATCAATCACCCTGGATACATATCCCACCTCCACCACCACCAGCAATAAAGACCACAGTGAAAAACTTCAAAGCAGACTTCACTCTTCTTAAGATGGATGGTATCCTTTAAGCCCACTGTGCCAGTGGATACCAGCATCCTAATGCCTAATCCTCTCACAAATGCTTTATGGACATATCCAAGAATGCATGATCATGCAATCCCAAACAAAATCTAAGTCCCTCTCCACCAAAATGTAAGTTGCCCTGTCTGTGGACCTCAGCTGGCAAACAAATTAGCAACAAAAGGCGAAGCATTGCACGCTGTAGAGTGAAATCTCATGAAGGGAAGATGTCTTGATCAATATTAGGTAGAAAACCACGCCTTCATAAAACATCCAAGGCAAATCTCTTTGAGAGAAAATCGCAAGGACACTAAAGATAACCACAAAGTTTCTTCAGCTATGTTTGGGACCATTTCTAGCTCTTTTGTAGTTCACTGTTTAAAATCCGCCTCTGGGCATTTTTTCTGGCTATACTGCTCAGACAAGCTCCACGGGTTTACAGAGTGGTCCTAGCAACAGAGAACTCAGAAAAGCGACTACCTTCTGGATTTAAGTATCTTTGCTATTTTTTCACTTGAAATAGCTTCTGTAGCTTACCTTGAACTAGCCTGAACTGTTTTTAACTGATTGCTGCATTATTTTAAAATCTGCACTTAAAGTTACATTTTAGTCGAATTTGATCGAAAGTTTGCTTGTTTGTTTGTTTAATTTAACTGTGGAGGCTGCCCACTAAAGTGTGCTAGCCTGTGTAACTAATTTATCACTGTTTCTGCATTTTCTGTGTGTTTCTACCAAAAAACAAAAAAATAATCCTTGTTTTCCCGCCTTCCTCGACTAGTTTAGACCAGTTTACAGGCATTGCTGTATTCTGGGCTGTGGTGTAGTTCCTGTGTTGTCCATTACCTTACTTGGATAGAAGGAAGTTTCTTTGCCCACCAGTGGGAGTGGGGAGCCTTGAGCAGCCTACCTGTCCTTGGGGGAAGTGACCTCAGCACAAGAAGCTGTAGTAATTGGTTGTTTGGGACCATTTCTAGCTCTTTTGTAGTTCACTGTTTAAAATCCGCCTCTGGGCATTTGTTTCTGGCTATACTGCTCAGACAAGCTCCACGTGGGTTTACAGAGTGGTCCTAGCAGCAGGGAACTCAGAAAAGCGACTACCTTCTGGATTTAAGTATCTTTGCTATTTTTTCACTTGAAATAGCTTCTGTAGCTTACCTTGAACTAGCCTGAACTGTTTTTTAACTGATTGCTGCATTATTTTAAAATATGCACTTAAAGTTACATTTTAGTCGAATTTGATCGAAAGTTTGCTTGTTTGTTTGTTTAATTTAACTGTGGAGGCTGCCCACTAAAGTGTGCTAGCCTGTGTAACTAATTTATCACTGTTTCTGCATTTTCTATGTGTTTCTACCAAAAAAACAAAAAAACAAAAAAATAATCCTTGTTTTCCCACCTTTCTCGACTAGTTTAGACCGGTTTACATGCATTGCTGTATTCTGGACTGTGGTGTAGTTCCTGTGTTGTCCATTACCTTACTTGGATAGAAGGAAGTTTCTTTGCTCACCAGTGGGAGTGGGGAGCCTTGAACAGCCTACCTGTCCTTGGGGGAAGTGACCTCAGCACAAGAAGCTGTAGTAATTGGTTGTTTGGGACCATTTCTAGCTCTTTTGTAGTTCACTGTTTAAAATCCGCCTCTGGGCGTTTTTTTCTGGCTATACTGCTCAGACAAGCTCCACATGGGTTTACAGAGTGGTCCTAGCAGCAGAGAACTCAGAAAAGTGACTGCCTTCTGGATTTAAGTATCTTTGCTATTTTTTCACTTGAAATAGCTTCTGTAGCTTACCTTGAACTAGCCTGAACTGTTTTTTAACTGATTGTTGCATTATTTTAAAATCTGCACTTAAAGTTACATTTTAGTCGAATTTGATCGAAAGTTTGCTTGTTTGTTTGTTTAATTTAACTGTGGAGGCTGCCCACTAAAGTTTGCTAGCCTGTGTAACTAATTTATCACTGTTTCTGCATTTTCTGTGTGTTTCTACCAAAAAAACAAAAAAAAAAATAATCCTTGTTTTCCCACCTTCCTCGACTAGTTTAGACCAGTTTATAGGCATTGCTGTATTCTGGGCTGTGGTGTAGTTCCTGTGTTGTCCATTACCTTACTTGGATAGAAGGAAGTTTCTTTGCTCACCAGTGGGAGTGGGGAGCCTTGAGCAGCCTACCTGTCCTTGGGGGAAGTGACCTCAGCACAAGAAGCTGTAGTAATTGGTTGTTTGGGACCATTTCTAGCTCTTTTGTAGTTCACTGTTTAAAATCTGCATTTGCACGGCTTTGCGCTGGGCAGCTGAGCGCCGTTAAACAAGGTTAAACTTTTTTTGGCTCTGCCAAGTCTGCTCTTCAAATTTTCCCTTAAGGAAGCTCTACTCTTAGTATAACCAGACTACTCACTGTATTATAAGCCTAGCACTTGTTCTCAATACTTCTCTACTAAGTAAGCACTCTCATACTATGTAAAGCACTACATCTACTTACCACCCCTGTGAATTTCCACTTCCCTTAAAGGTATACCACTCCCTTATACTGTTCTAGCATGTCGAGTGGTAGATTACTGGCGTCGTCTCCAGTTCAGCTGGTCAATCTGGGTATCTTGAGACAATACTACAATTGTCTCATGTACACAGACACCCCTCTCCTCCTCCCAACAAACACAAATACATGTGAGAGATGCAACTATATAGCCAAACTGGAGGCTGAACTCTCTCAACTCAGGGCTGGCATGACCAGACAGGAGGAGATGGCAACCACACACACAACAATCCCAGTCCCACATAGACCTACCACAACTGCAAACCAAACACATAAAAACACAAAGACATACTCAGAGGCGCTAATAAAAAACTTACCAAAACAACAGGGGCTCCCAAAGCAGACATCCAAAAATCCACCACCTCAAAACAAAACACATGCAACACATACTTCAATAAATCAGTGTGTCGACCAATCGCAGCCCTTAAGGCCAAACACCTTGCCTGATACACTAGTAATAGGTGACTCCATAGTCAGACACACTGATGTCCCACTGACCAGGCTGAACAAGGAGAAGGTGACTGTGAGCTGTCTATCGGGAGCTAGGATCCACCACATAACACACGCACTCAGGTCACTCCAAAGCAAGTACAAATATGACTCCGCCATTGTCCATGCTGGTGTGAATGACCTGAGACGCACTCCCTGGACTACATGAAAAGAGACATAGAGGAGCTGTCTGATTATGTAGCCCAGGCTGGTATGACCCTGACCCTGAGCAGCATCTTGCCCTCTCCAAGAATGATACCACAATACAAAGACAAGATGATCAGCTTTAACAATTGGCTCAAGTACTGGTGTCATTCTAAGGGGATCCAATGTCTGTCTGCCTGGGATGATATGTTGGACAAGCCACGCTGCTTCGCAAGGGATGGCTTACACCTGTCACCACTGGGCTTCCGGATATTGGCTAAGGCTCTTGCCACCTCCATAGTGCCTTTTTTAGGCAAGGCTCAAAAGACAAACCCACCTCCTTAGAAAACAATAATGGAAAAAACTAAGGGTAATGCTGCTCAACGCCAGAAGTCTAAATCTCAAGATGCAGGCACTTGATGCACTCCTCAGCATGGAGAACATCGACGTCTGTGCAGTAACTGAAACCTGGTTCAAGGCTCCTGAGAGCATCCCAGCTACCAGGCTATACCTGATCATGCTTTTCGGCCCCAAAACCCGGGCTGAACCACAAAGGGAGGGGGAGTGTCCATATTCATAAAGGACACCCACACCTCCAGGTTTGTAGCAACACATGAAGCATCAGAGACCATACAGGTGCAACTAACCATAGGCAAAACTGCTATGCAACTGGTAGCATGTTACAGACCACCCTCCCAATCTCAAGAACCCCACTCAGCCTTCCTGAAGACATTGGAGGATATGAATGTATCACAAAATACCATCATACTGGGAGACTTCAAGTACACAAACATAGATTGGGTACATTATTCTAGCCCTAATACCCTAGCCCAAAGGTTCCTGGAATTCATAAATTCAAATGCACTGGAAAAACTGGTCACCTCTCCCACTAGGGGAGATAATATACTAGACCTGATCATCACAAATATGGGGACAAAATGCTCCACACCGGAAGTATACCCCTCACTAGTGAGATCTGACCACAAACTAATCACCCTGGATATACATATCCCACCTCCACCCCCAGCACAAAAGACCACAGTGAAAAACTTCTCAAAAGCAGACTTTACTCTTCTTAAGACTGAGATGGTATCCTTTAAGCCCACTGTGCCAGTGGATACCACATCCCACAATGCTGAATCCTTCATAAATGCTTTATATGGACATCTCCAAGAATGCATGGATCATGCAGTCCCAAACAAATCCAAGTCCCTCTCCACCAAATGTAAGCGTCCTGTCTGGTGGACCTCAGCCATAAACAAATTGTATAACAAAAGAAGGAAGCTACTGCACGTCAGAGCGAAATCCCATGAAGGGAAGACATCTCTGATCAACATTAGCAGAAAACTATGTTCTCTCATAAAAACATCCAAGGCAAACTTTGAGAGAAAAATCGCTAAGGACACTAAAGATAACCACAAAGCCTTCTTCAGCTATGTTAAAACCTGGAAACCCTCAGATATGCTCAGACTTGGTTCACAACAACAAAAATTCACTGAACCCACAGATATTGCTAACATTCTGGCTGACAGGTTCAGTGCAAATTTCTCCCTCCTTCACCCCCAAAAGAAGAAATACTTATCCCAGCTGAATGTAATCTCCTGTCATCTCAGATGTCCAAGTGAGAACCGCCCTAAACAAAGCAAAAAACACAGCATCAATGGGACCTGACGGTATCCCAGGGTGCGTGTTACGTGAACTCCAAGAGGAGCTAAACCCACACATAAAAATGCTATTTAACCTTAGCCTTACTGGGATATGTACCTGAACACTGGCGTACAGCAACAGTGGTCCCACTCCACAAGGGGTGCCTCTACAGACCCTGAAACTACCGCCCCATAAGCTTAACTAGCCTGGTCTGCAAAGCTATGGAAAGAATCATTATGGAACTCATAAACAGAGACATAGGGGACCTACAGACACTTGACCCCACCCAGTTCAGCTTTGTAAAGGGCAGATCCTGCCTTTTAAACCTGGTTGACTTTTTTGAAACAGTCACTAAAGCCATTGATGAGGGCAAAGCAGTCCATACAGCATACCTGGACTTGGCTAAGGCCTTCGACACAATACCCCACTCAGGCATCATAGATAAGCTAAACAGCTTAAAAGTAAACCCTTATATCACTAGATGGGTTGCAAACTGGCTAAAGGACAGAACCCATAAAGTTAAAATCGCTGGAGCAATGTCAGACTCAAAGCCAGTCACAAGTGGTGTCCCACAGGGATCTGTCCTGGGACCCTCTTGTTCGGCATTTATTTCTCAGATGTTAAAGCAAACATGGGAGGGCTGTGGCTGACAAAGTTCGCAGATGACTGCAAACTAGGCACCATAGTCGATACACCAGCAGACACACACATCCTACAAAAAGGCCTCACTGAAACGGACAACTGGTGCCGTAGTCACAGCCTGAAACTAAATGCCAAAAAATGTATAGTCATCCCTTTTGGAAAAAACAAAGTACCCACAAATTATCACATAGACAGCAACCCACTGAGTATGGAAAAAGTAATCAGAGACCTAGGGACCCAATAGACAGCGACCTCTCATTTGACACCCACGTTGCCAAAGTGGTTAGAAAAACATTCTACCTTGCGCACCTCATCATGAAGGGATTCACATCCAGATCCAAGGATGTCATTGTACCCCTATATACCTCCCTCATCAGACCCATGATTGAGTACAATGCCCCATTTGGTATGTACCTCACCCGGCATTTGCAACAGCTGGAGAGACCACAAAAGTACCTCACCAAAAGGATCAAGGGTCTCCAAAATATGTCTTATTCTGCCAGACTAAAGAAACTTCAGCTCTATTCAGTAGCATACCGCCTGCTCAGAGGTGATCTCTGCCTGAAGTACAAGGCCATGTCCAATCAGGATCTGATGGACATGCTCCACCTCAAAAAATCCAAATCCATCAGGACCATGAGAGCTAAAGACTTAAACCTCAGCACAAGTATGAATAGGACATGCTGGAGGGATAGATTCATAACCCAGGGGCTTCCCATGCTTTGGAACAGGATCCCAGTTCATATTAGGCAGAGCCCCTCACTGACTCTCTTCAACAGAAATCTTGATGAGTGGATGGGAGATCGTAAGTTTACCCCAAGGGTCACATCTGTGTCACTGCTAGACAGGGGCACAGTAAATTAATTATATTATATAAGGGGACCTTCATTGTGTCACTACTAGACAGAGGCACAGTATTCTAGATTTATTCTGTACATTTTTGTACCATTTCATGGGGTAGCAAAAGCCACATCACTATGGCTAGGCTTACAAATGCCCCAGGGCAGATAGCCTAGTACTATACTATGAAACTATGAAACTATGAAAAACCAGGTAGGTCAGCCAGTATCCCTGGACCATCTCATAAGTGCAGCAGCAGTACAGGCTGAGACCAGCATGGCACCCACAAGAAATTCAGTTGATGGCATCAGGTAATCAGACAGTGTCATGCTCAGCATATGGCAGGGCAGGCAAAGCAGCAACATCTAGTTTATTCAGTTTAATTTCTCCATGTCTTTTGAGTTTTCAATGCCATGACAACAATAGACTCTATTCCTAAGTAAGTCTTTCCTCTAATTTCTCTCTTAATCTTTCTAAATATCTTCTATCTGGAAATACCAGGCTTCTTGCATAAGAGTAACAATGCATATTTTTTTCCTTATCCTCAGTAGTCCACTTTGACATCCATGGCTCTTTTTTGTCAGTTTTTGTGATTTTGTAGTTTACTTCCTCTTTATACAACAGGGGAGCCATTTTCTGCCTGAGGCTGGTCCAACCCTGTTGTAGGAGTG
The DNA here is from genome assembly GCF_019279795.1 of Protopterus annectens. NCBI lineage: Eukaryota > Metazoa > Chordata > Ceratodontiformes > Protopteridae > Protopterus > Protopterus annectens. The sequence goes on from NC_056743.1 coordinate 1,423,047,290, forward strand.
TTTCATTTTATTGAGGATTCTGAACTGCCTTTTTTTCTAGTCCTGGCACTTTTTTATCCTGGAAACTGTGCACAGTGCACCCAGCTGTCTTTTTAAATTTTTGACCTACCATTCTCCATGATAAATGATATATAAAATACAATGTGTATATCACTGACATCTTGATGAGGTTTTATGAAAGCAGAGTCTACCACGAGAATGAATATGACTCCATCAGTGCTGCTCTGCTTTTCTTGATTTCATCTCTCCATTCAGACCCCTGTACCAGTGTGAGTTCTGACATGTACCCAGGGCAGAGACATGTCACACAGAACAAAATGATGCATGCAGTGCTATCTAACAGCTATGCTGTGCAGTGCATGGTTAAGTCTCCCTATGTATTATGCACATGTCTACATGCACCCCACAGGAAAGGCAGCAAAGAGGGTCACAGCCATCATCATTACTTGGACTGGTGCAGTGACACATGGACATATGGGAATCATGGGGAGGGGGTGGTATGTGTGTTGAATATGATTGCTTCAGTGATGTGGCTGCCATAATGAGATTTACAACATAGAAAATGCAACAATGAAAATGCTGTGAGGATGTGTGGATGAGACATCATGGGACCATGCAGCAGGGTGCTTGCACTGTGAAGGTGGTGCTGGCCCAGATGACCCCCAATATATAGAGGTGTTGGAACTGATGGAACAGGACCTATGAGGTGATCACACACCAAGTGACCTTCCCTTACTGGCCCTGCATCATGGCCAGTTCTGCTTCTGGTGTAGGCAGAGCTGAAACTAGATTATCGGTCACCCTGTGTGTTTCCCGGAGCTGGTGATCCCTGCCCTGCACAGTTTTCTGATCTGGCACTCTCTCAACTCTAAGTTAATAAAAAAAATAAATAAACAAACAAAAATAAGTCCTCTATATGTCCTCTTAGAACTGAGGACAAAAAAAATGGAAGCTAGCTACTTGCATCAAACATAACAAGCAGCTTGCTACAGTTGAAATTACACACATGTAACACTTCAGCATTTCATCTTTGACTGCAAATACTTTATCAGAATTCATTTCTGAATGCCAGTACTGCACATCCACACCATCAGTATGTGCTGACTGTGGTCCTAAGACATTGCACCCATGACAGCCTCCCCCTTCACCCTACAGTGACTACACTTCGGGATGTGGGCATGTTTGAACCACACCTGCAGCAAGTGTGGACTGTATACCTTGCAATCATTCTATCACATATACAGGTGCCCAGGGCTTCAGGAAACAATGCATTTTAGGCCAATGATGATAGCAATGGCTAACATCCACAAGGAGGTGGTCACGGAAGTCATGTGTCCCATGGAACACACAAGACTGATTATAGCATCATTCCTGGCCTCTGTTCTTCCACAAAGGCCATATGTGTTAGCAACTGTCTACAGTTCTGGTGGTCCACCCTCTGCCATCTGCTGCCTTTGGAGGGCATGCACACACATAACAGAACATGACAACATAATTGGCAAGGTATTTATGGATGAATGAAAGTAGCTATGTAACAGTGACAACAAGCTGGCACAGTATTATTTGTCTGGGTTTTTCAGGATGGTACATTGTGAGAGCCTCCTATGTTCTGCCCACTATCTAGGGCTGCTAGCATGGGAGAGGTGGCTGCTTTGAGTCCATGCACTGCTGTCTCCTGCTTGTTTTTCATGTGAACAGGTACACAAGTACAATGAGGTACAGCTGTAACTGCCTGTTGTAGCATGAGCAGGTATGCACAGTATTATTAACCTACCAGTCATATTTTTACAACAGGGTTCACCTTTGAGAGATTTACACACCTTTGGCACAGTTAATATACTTCTTACCACCTTAATATAGACTACTGTGTATTTCCCTTGGGCTATTGCCTATGAAATTACTGCTTCAGTACTGGCTGAAAGTATTTCAGGCTCCTAGGATAAGCCTGCTGTTTATTTTTCCTTGATGCATGATCTGGCATTTAAAATGTTGGATCACCAATAAATTCCACTAATATATACCAACTTGCACCTTATTTATGCCAATGAAGTTAGATTCCACCTTTGTCTGTGAATTGCTGTGTTTTGCTGAAGCACAACATTGACAAGAGGAGTAACTAGATTCTACTGAACATCACCAGAATGCCATGCATACCCACCCATGTTTGCAAGCTGTGTATATATACATGTGTTGCTCTGTTCCATGGTACTTGCTACACATGATATGGGGTCCCATGTAGGATATGATTCTTATGTTGCTATTTTTTTGCATTTACAGTCATGAACAGTCATGTCGATGGTAGTGCTCCATGGGCAGCACATGGCTGGTGTGCAAACTAGAGTAAAATTATGCTGTATCTGCTTCACTGCCAGTTAAGGGAGCCACTAATAGAATCATATGTAGATCCTTTCATAAAGGTGGATTCCTGGTGCATCCTTGCAGCTCTGATGTCCAAGCTGGCAAGCATCCCATGTACTGGTAAGCAATGCAGGCACTGGTATGACAACTTCTCTGAATGTGGGAAGCAGAGTTCAAACAAGGATAACAAGTAGTATAGTAAGTATGACGACTATGTATAGTACTGCATTTAATACAATGATGACTATGTATAATACTGTATTTAATACCATGATGGCTATGTATAGTACTGCATTTAATACCATGACGACTCTGTATAATACTGCATTTAATATCATGATGACTATGTATAGTATTGCATTTAATACCATGATGGCTATGTATAGTACTGCATTTAATACCATGACGACTGTGTATACTACTGCATTTAATACCATGATGACTATGTATAGTACTGCATTTAATACCATTGAATAAAACAGCGAAGCAAGTCCAAACCACTCAGGAACCAATAATAAAACGTGAACGTATTTTATTAAAAACGTTTTCGCTCCTGACCAAAGCAGAAGCTTCTTCAGACAAAAACAAAAGAGCGCCAAATCCACTTTTAAATGTAAAAAGTTTGGTTGTCATGATGTCATATCCTTAGCAACCAACAAGAAAATAATACATCTTTCAGTATACAAAATAAAACAATCAACCTAAAACAACATTCTTAACAGTTAATCAAACCATTATTCTAACACTTTTTAAAAAATCCTTATAATCATTTCATACTGTAAAGTGCCTAACAGGTTCCTAATACCGCATACAGAACATTAGTCAAAACAGCATAGTCGCAAAAGAGATTGACCAATGGGGTACAAGTTTTAAACTCAGGTGGCTTAAATATTAAAGGCAAGCAGTAATATCCCATAAGGGTTTCAACCTTAAATTACAAAAAAGTAACACGCAAGCATATAAGGCCTTATCAGTTATATTCAACAAAAATGTGTATATACTGAACCCCAATAAATTTACTAGATTCAAGCAGTGTATAGATAGTACCTAAGGTAACATTTATATCTTAAGGTAACAAAAAATGTTAGAGATTACATAGAGTCTAGCATACAAGGCTAGTTTCTAAGGTAACTTTTATATTTTAGAATGACAGAGATGTTACAGGTTTCATTAAGTCCAGGGGGGGAAAAAGCATTCAGCAATAGTTGCCATTCCAGCTCTTTCAATTCAAGTAATAGGGGTTGGGGACCCCCCCTGATCCCAACTTTCACTAAGTCAATTCCCATAAAGGAAAAACTATGCCCAACATGATCTAAAACATGTTTTGAAAGAGCATTGTCGTTTTTTTTATTTTTTATGGCATAATTATGTTGGTAAACACGGTCCCGCATTCTGCGGTCCGTTTTACCAACATAAAATGCCGGACAACAATTGCAAAATGCAATGTAAATTATTGACCTAGTGTCACAAAGAATCTTATGTCTGATGTAAAATTTTTCCCCTCTTATGGTAAAAGAGTTTCCTGTTTTTAATAATCTACACCAATTACAAAACCCACAGGAGAATGTCCCAGTTTGTCTAGGTCGAACCGATGGGAAATCTCCTGTCTGCAACAATTCCTTCAAGTTTTTACCCCTCTTAAAAACAAAAGAAGGGAAAGAACCCAAAATTTCAAGTAAATAGGCATTATTTAGAATGAAATGCCAATTTTTCTTAATGATTGAACACATACTAATGATGTGTTTGTTGTGTGTAATAACAAAACTATTCTTAAAGTCACAAGTAGAAGTAGGTTTAACATAACCAGAGATATTGTATTCATCTAAGAGGGGTCCAGGTTCGTTACTATATGGTAATGTTTCCAAAACCTCAGTAAATTGTGCAGTACATTGTGTAGTGCCCTGCAATAGTGGTAGATAGAACCCTGAAACTCTTTTAAAAGTAACCTCATCAATTAAACTGTCAAGGAATTCACCTGGATAACCCCTATTCAGGAACATGTTCCTAAGATTCGCACACTCATCTTCAAAGGCCATGAGGGTGCTACACATACGTGTAGCTCTAACCAACTGGCCTTTGACAATAGACTTTTTTTGTTTCCAGGGATGGTTGCTGGAGAAATGTAAAAAGGCGTTGCAATAGGTGTGCTTCCTAAAAATACTGGAAAGGAAACAGTTATTATGGAGATCTTTAACAAGTTTAATGTCAAGATAATCAATCTCACTGACTGAGAAATGATGGGTAAATGTTAGAAAAGTACATGATTCATTCATGTTTCTCATTAAATTGGTAACAATATCCAGATTCCCCTGGATGAGGACAAACACGTCGTCCAAGAAACGTGTATAATATTTAGAGGCCTCTTTAAACTGGGGATGTTTAAACAAAAATGTCTTTTCCCAGTAAGCGACCACCAAGTTGGCCACACTTCCTCCACATGGGGAGCCCATGGCTACGCCCCTTTTCTGCAAGTAATGATTGTTGTTAAAAATGAAAAAATTGGACGATAAAATAATGTCAAGCAGGAGAGTAACAACCTCAACCTCCTCTTTCGGTGCCTCCAGGTCCACCAGCATAAGTTCTACCCATTCCACAGCTTCTTGGAATTGATGAGGTTACTTTTAAAAGAGTTTCAGGGTTCTATCTACCACTATTGCAGGGCACTACACAATGTACTGCACAATTTACTGAGGTTTTGGAAACATTACCATATAGTAACGAACCTGGACCCCTCTTAGATGAATACAATATCTCTGGTTATGTTAAACCTACTTCTACTTGTGACTTTAAGAATAGTTTTGTTATTACACACAACAAACACATCATTAGTATGTGTTCAATCATTAAGAAAAACTGGCATTTCATTCTAAATAATGCCTATTTACTTGAAATTTTGGGTTCTTTCCCTTCTTTTGTTTTTAAGAGGGGTAAAAACTTGAAGGAATTGTTGCAGACAGGAGATTTCCCATCGGTTCGACCTAGACAAACTGGGACATTCTCCTGTGGGTTTTGTAATTGGTGTAGATTATTAAAAACAGGAAACTCTTTTACCATAAGAGGGGAAAAATTTTACATCAGACATAAGATTCTTTGTGACACTAGGTCAATAATTTACATTGCATTTTGCAATTGTTGTCCGGCATTTTATGTTGGTAAAACGGACCGCAGAATGCGGGACCGTGTTTACCAACATAATTATGCCATAAAAAATAAAAAAAACGACAATGCTCTTTCAAAACATGTTTTAGATCATGTTGGGCATAGTTTTTCCTTTATGGGAATTGACTTAGTGAAAGTTGGGATCAGGGGGGGTCCCCAACCCCTATTACTTGAATTGAAAGAGCTGGAATGGCAACTATTGCTGAATGCTTTCCCCCCCCCCTGGACTTAATGAAACCTGTAACATCTCTGTCATTCTAAAATATAAAAGTTACCTTAGAAACTAGCCTTGTATGCTAGACTCTATGTAATCTCTAACATTTTTTGTTACCTTAAGATATAAATGTTACCTTAGGTACTATCTATACACTGCTTGAATCTAGTAAATTTATTGGGGTTCAGTATATACACATTTTTGTTGAATATAACTGATAAGGCCTTATATGCTTGCGTGTTACTTTTTTGTAATTTAAGGTTGAAACCCTTATGGGATATTACTGCTTGCCTTTAATATTTAAGCTACCTGAGTTTAAAACTTGTACCCCATTGGTCAATCTCTTTTGCGACTATGCTGTTTTGACTAATGTTCTGTATGCGGTATTAGGAACCTGTTAGGCACTTTACAGTATGAAATGATTATAAGGATTTTTTAAAAAGTGTTAGAATAATGGTTTGATTAACTGTTAAGAATGTTGTTTTAGGTTGATTGTTTTATTTTGTATACTGAAAGATGTATTGTTTTCTTGTTGGTTGCTAAGGATATGACATCATGACAACCAAACTTTTTACATTTAAAAGTGGATTTGGCGCTCTTTTGTTTTTGTCTGAAGAAGCTTCTGCTTTGGTCAGGAGCGAAAACGTTTTTAATAAAATACGTTCACGTTTTATTATTGGTTCCTGAGTGGTTTGGACTTGCTTCGCTGTTTTATTCAATTGTCTTGCATTTAATACCATGACGACTATGTATGGTACTGTATTTAATATCATGATGACTATGTATAGTACTGCATTTAATACCATGACGACTATGTATAGTACTGCATTTAATTCCATGATGACTATGTATAGTACTGCATTTAATAAATATTTTTGTTGAGGCTACCAATGTTTTCCTGATAATCTATTTTTATTTAACCTGACAGATCACAGGATATTCCAGGTTGGCTGCTAGCAGTGAATACTTGCCATTGTGCACGCTGTTGGTGACAGCGGTTGTATTGCAGCACTGAGTTATTTTGTGGGGCCAGGAATGGGGCTGTGACCCTGGAGCATGGTGTCCTCCATGTCATGTTTCTGCATTGTACCCCAAAGGTGTGTCTGCTTTAGTACAACTAACATAATTAGTGTTGCTACCTCTGTTCCTTTGTAAACAGCTGTTACATTATAATCTTCTATCCATCAACATGCAAATCAAAGTGTAAAAAGGTCACACAAACAAACCATTCAGTAAAAACTGCAAGATAATTCCAGCCAAGCTAGAGTCTTCACTGTGTGATACCTTAAACATTATGCAGTGGAGGTCTGTGGAACATATGCAAATGACCCCTTAAGAATATACATGGCTTCTGAATGCCCATGACTTTTTACTTTTTAAGTCTTTGTGGGTACATTCATGCCAGTAAAGCCATACGCTCAGGGTATTGGGGGTGCTGTCCCCTCATGGGAGTTACAGGGTCCCCCCCTCCAAAAACACTTATTTTTGTGTGTATGGATTACCTCAGGTTCATTGATGCGCACAATTGTCCATTTTATTGAAAAGTTGAGATGAATGCATCAAAGCACTGGAACATGAGTTAGACCTGTCCTGTGAACAGGACGCATGTTATGTTAAAGCCCATTTTAGTAATTTGATGAGAAAGACAATTGATCATTTAGAATGTATGAACCAGAATTCAGTTATTCTGCACATTGGCTTTCACTCATACACTCATATGTTGCACACCAACCCATATGCATACACACATATACACACAGTACATGTTCTTCCACTTATGGATCTAGTTGTAGGTTTATCTGGTCAGAAAAATCAGAGAAAATAGAAATATTGTTTCAGTTATAGCCTGCAAAAGACTCCTGTATATAAATCTAAGCTGCTACAAAATAATGATCACCCGGCTTAGGCTGCCTTCCCATTTTCCCTTCCTATTGGCTCACTTGTTGACCCTTGGTAACCAATAGCCTAGATAATTGTATCCTTCCCAAGAACTACTTTATGTCTGTTTTATTCATTCTGCTTTTATTGCTCTTTTTAGACTATCACTTTAACACTCCCATGATATGTGGGCTATCAAACATATTTCAGCTCTGACAGCAAGGCACTGAAAGCAACTATTTTAACATATTTCAATGTTTTGTGCTGTAAGAGTGTCTATACAGGACTCTGAGTAATCATTACTAATTTCTACTATCTTCTAACTCAGAATACCCTGATGGGATAGTATGATTTTTGATGGTAGTGCTTTTCCCCCCAGATACACTCTAATAAGAGTCTAAATTCTCAAAGTGTGAGATTATCATGCCATATTCCCTAATGTAAGAGCTTCTTTGCATGCACCTAGAATGGCACTTCACAGAAGAAATGCAGCTTATTATAAGAATCCCTAGTCAGAGGGTCTGAAACTTTCTTTCAGTAATATTCTCTTCTTTGTCTTGTTAGCAATATTTTAAACAAAATGTAATCGTTATTTCAACTGTAAAATAGTGCTTAAATTAGAACCCTTTTAAATGGGTTCAGGTGCCTAAGCAGTAAGATGCTTCCCTGTGGCACATCCGGTTGGGGATATATGGCTAAAGTGACATTCACCTGCAGAGAAATATGGCTGTTGCAAATTCCTTTTGAGCAAAGAGAAGAATGTGGTGCCATGCCCACAACTTCAATAACCAAATGCACAGGGGAAAATAATATCCATGGTCCCAAGCAACATGAGACAGCAGACAGTGTGGCAGGTATCAGCAGCAGGCTGGCCAGTGGGCATGTCAGTGGCAGTAAAAATGCAGTACACAATAGGCAGTACCCTTATAATTGGTGTATGTGGATCACTACCCCCTTCACAGTGTCTAGAACATTACCTAAAATGCATACTGGAGCATAAATGTAGCTACAGTAGTCTGCAAGATTTCCTCCACACCGTAGCACACTTCTACACATTGTAGTTGCATAAGCATGTGCTGTACACTGAGCATAATGCTCATTACCTCTTCTGCCCCCATGCACTTGGTTATTAAAGCTGTAGGCATGGCAACACATACTTTTCTTTGCCCACAGGGAATTCACAACAGCCATATTTCTCTTCAGCTGAATGTCACTTCTGCCATGTGTCCCCAAAAAAATGTACCACAGGGAAATTTCTTGCTGCATAGGTGCCTAAACCCACTTTAAATACAGAGATTGATTACCTCCCCGAGTCAGTTTCTATAATTGGTACACAGCTTCTTCACCTTGAGACTGAAAAGTAAAACTACTGAGAATTTCTAAAGGCCCAGTAGGTTTTTGACTCCAAATAAGGGAAATAATATAGCTGTAAGTGACAGCACACAGAAAAAGGAATGCAAATTCCTAGAGGCTGAATAGATTTTGACCCCAGTGGGTGGAAATGAACAAAGAGCTAGATATAGCTTGCTATGTGAGATTATTTTCATTGTACAAAAGCATTTAAAGCTGATGGAAGTTTCTAAACAAAGTATAATGGAATTTACTTCAGACCCACCATTGTCTTTGGAACAGGCTCCAATTCATGTGAAACAGAGCACCTCTGTCACACTGTTCAAGAGGAAACTGGAAGAATGGATGGGGCACCATAAATTATTACCGGGGATAGTGCCCACAACCCACCTGGACATGGGCAGTCATCACTAAATGCTATCTTGGGTATTGACCAGCATTTTTATGGTATTACATTAGGATGAAATGGCTAGACTTGAAAGGACCTCCGGGTCGATAGCCTAGTAATCTTCTATGATCCTATTATATACCGAGATTGACATAATTTGAATAGCATAGTAATATCCCAGAAGGGAAGAAAAAGCAAGTGGTAGTGTAGGGATCATTTTGTAGGGCAGAAAACATGCCCAGGTAAAAGGAAATATAATGTTTAGGGTATAAGTGTCCTTTAAATATCTTCAAGGCTTCTTCCCTAGTGACGTGTAGAAATGACACAAACTTTTTGGGTTTGGTGGTTAATCTATTTGCAGTAAAGAATAATTGAAATGTCTGAATCAAAAGCTTCCAATTCTCTGCTAAATAGTCTTACAGTGATAAAATTCCTACTGGCTGCAGCTGGATCATTTTTATAACTGTAAATTATACATATGTACTTCTAAACATATAAACTCTTGAAGATAAATACACTTGCTCACTTATACAAATATATTTTTTGTTTTCGCATATATAGTTCTTCACTTCTGGTGCCATGTTATGAAATAATGTTAGTCAGAAAACTATGCAAAAAAACAGACACTGTAGATGTATTATTTATTTATATTGCTTTCTAGGACTGTATACCATATGACATGCTAGTACCTGTAAGTATATTTAAAGCTATATACCCCATATATTACAGCAGGAGTTCCAAGCATTTTCCGTATTAGGGCAAGTTTAACACAAATGATGTTTGAGTGTGGCAGCTTCATGGTACCCACCTATTACTACATTTTTATTTATTTATTTAAATTGTCAGCTGCCATGTGTCAGTGGTGCAAGAGGAAGCACACTTGCCTTTGATACTGGAAGATCAGAAGACAGTGGGTTCTGTTCCAATGCCAGGTACTTGGAGATTAATTTTCCAATACAGACACTAAAAGGCAGCATGGGGTGGGGGTGGGGTAGTACTGCACTCCTGAGTATACTGCCCTTCAATTGGGTGACCTGTCTGCCTGAGTTGGTGGTAGTTCAAGTGGCTATAAAAGATCTCGTGATAGTTATTGAGAAAAGAGTAAGGGTCCTCTAGTTTTATTAGTATATTCACATATGTGCACATTATTCAGAATAATGTAGCTATATAATATTTACATATATTTACACATATCATTCATATTTACATTTCATGCATACATGTTTCCCAAATCCCTACCAGACCACTCTTTCCCCAATGACCATTTTTTTAATTTGATTTATAACATCAGAAAAATCCCATTTTTTCTAAGTAGAACCTTATCTGATTTTACCCTCCATAATTTCCATGCAATCACAAGCATTTTCATATCCAAATTTTCAACATTTTCCTTTTTAACACTTTAATTATACCCATCTAATATAATGTCCATATATATTTCACCCTTGCCATTCTCAGTGGATACATTTTCAGCTGAGGATGGAACTTGAGTAAGAAGATATGTCTTTAAGTGAGGTTGGTATGAATTCCCAGATTTTGGGACAAATACAGAAAAGCAGTGATTAGTGCACTGGTGTTTAGTTTAGTTTAGTCTGAGTTCAAGGTCAAGGCTTCTAAGGTTATAGGTTGGTGAGTCTCATATTAGTCTGGAACATAATGGAGAGAAAGTTTGGTTTTGTAGTAGTTTGAATAATTGTGCCCTAAGAAGGAGGTCTTCTCTTAGTTTGACAGGAGTTTAGTTTTGTAGTAGTCTGAACAATAGGATGGCATAATGGTTAAGGTGTTTACCTTAAAGACACAAAGTGCAGGGTTTGATTCTCACATGGGGTAATTCGCTAGGCTTCAAATGGCCCAAAAGGGCAGTTAGCCTAGTACTAACCTATGAACCTAATTGTCCCAAAATGGAGGTCTTTCCTTTGTTTGACTGAAAGCCATTTTACTTTTGAAGTGTTTCGCAATGGTACCTTCTTTTGGTGTGTGTCTGATGAAGTTGCATATTTTATTGGTGAGTGAATAAGAGTGTGATTACATTCTGTGGCATGTGCTTTTAAGGAAATGTAGTAATCTAGTTGGGATAGTAAAATGCCTTTTCCTACTGTGATTCTGGGGGGTGTTAAGAGGATGGGGGAAATGTTGTTAGCACCAGAAAAGTGGTGGGTTTATTTTCTTTATTTATTTCTTGTATTATCTAAGTATAGGGAGAAGGTGAATGAAGGATCTAGCCTGAGTTTCAGGTAATTAAATGAATTAGTGTTTTCAATGTGGTGCTTTTGTGGTCAGTGATTTGTAGTGTGGAGGCATCTTGCTTGGTTTTTGTTTTGTCCTGAAGATAATTTTTGTTTTGGATGAACTGAGTGTACGTTTATTGCTGCTGATCGAGTCAGGTGTAGGAAGTCTGATTGAAGTTGTTTTTGTAAAGTTGTGAGGAGATATATTTTGAGTAGTGACATGTTATCAGCACAGAATAAGAACGGGAGGTAAGGAAAATCCAGAGACAGTTTGTTGAAATATATGGAGAAAAAGAGTAGAGCAAAAAAGGAGTCTTGTGGGACACCTTGCTTCATATTAGCTAGTGGAGAGAGTAATTTTATCACAGAAATGTCAGTCAGACAGATAGCTTTGAAACCAAGACAGGGCATTAAGAGTAGTGTTGATTATCATGATGATAAAAAGAACAATAGAAAAATATTTGGTTATGCGACAGAGTTACAGTATGAGCTGGTACGTCTAATAAATAAATAACGAAAACTTAATGGCCACAGAAACACGGCAGGCTACACAAAATATTAAAACTCTAAAACTTTAATAAAACCTTAGTAAAACAGAAGGTAAGTTCTTGCACACACTGACTGGTACTTCTTCAGACCCTAATACACTGAACCAAATTCAACATATTAAAAGAAATTCACAAATGGCATAGCCAATAGCAAGACACAAATAATTAAGTATTGTTAACTATTGAAAACTGTCAATAAATTATTTAAATAAATTCCTCAATTTCAAAACTGGTTTTAAAGAAACTCTACCATTAAGACCAGGCTGCTTATCAGCCTGGAATTGAATGATCCAATACAGTTCCCTGGTCTCGGTAAAATTTCTGAAATCACCCAGTCGTGTGCTATGAGAAACAACTTCTATAGCCATAAACGTAAAACTATGTGAGTAACCAAAATCAATTACATATTTTGCAAGTGTGTTCTTACTATCAAAAGTCCGTATACTATAAGTATATTCCCTTCTTCTTCTTTCCGATTAGGGGTCGCCACAGCGGATCACCTGTCTGCTCATGATTGGCAGTGGAATCTTACAGTGACGAGTTGCCCGCCCGGTGCCCAACCTTCCACAGAAGGCACACACATGCACACACTCACACCTAGGGCCAATTTGGAGTGTCCAATCCACCTACAGCATGTCTTTGGGATGTGGAAGGAAACCGGAGCACCTGGAGGAAACTCATGCGACCACAGGTAGGACATGCAGACTCCGCACAGAAGGCACCCCAGCTGAGAATTGAACCAGAGAACCTCTTGCTGTCAGGCGGCAATGCTAACCGCTGCACCACCATGGCTGCCCTACTATAAGTATATTCCCTAATCCTCTCAAATAGCAACCAGCTATTCTTTCCAATATCAAAATAGGTACATGACTTGCACAAAGCTAAGTAGATGATACTTGAAGTCTTGCAATTCACCCTAACAGCAAAATGAAACACTATACAAGAATGAGGGTGTACAAATACATTAGATGTGTTAATATAAGTGCAAAAATTGCATCTATTACATGGGAATGTACCAAGTTTATCAATACCATCAGATACAGTGGAAGGGGATGAACAGCTGCTGTTATAACAAAGCTGCCTTTTGAGGGACTTCTTGCTTTTATATCTAAATTGGATGGACTCATCTGTGGTTAAATAGAACAGATGGACCTACCACAGATGGCATACATGTCACTAGCATAAGTAATAGTTACAGGAACAAGTGCATCTTGCAACTCAGCAGTGTAACCTTCCCTTACTATAAGGATATCACTGGCCTCAGAAAAGTAAGGTATGGCACACCCACACCTCAAGTCTGTAACTTCACTATAGATATTATCTACTTCCCTACGCTTATAACCTCTGTGCAAAAAATCCCCTTTCAGGGAAGTCAGATCACTAACAAAACCCGCATTTGTATTATTGAGTCTATTGATGCACATACCTTGTCCTCTCATGATGTTCTTATACACAAGGGGTGGATGCATACTATTACAGTGTAGTACAGTATTCTTCCAACAAGGTTTCCTATGTAAGCCAGTGGAAAGAACACCTTCATTATCTTTTGAAATACAGGCATCTAAAAATGTGATAATGTCTCTAGATTTATGATTAGTAAATCTCAAAAAAGATGTGGTGGCATGTAAATAAAGTATAAATTGACCCAAATGTTCTTCAGTCCCTCTCCACAAGAAATATATATCATCAACAAATCACCTGTAAAGGGCAATATAAATCACAAAAATGTCATTCTTCAGGAGATGCTGTTGTTCCCATAAAGCTAAAACCATGGTAGTGTAGCTATTGGCACAAGGAGTGCTCATAGCTACACCAGTCTTCTGTAAATAGTATGCACCCTCAAACATGAAAACATTATTCTCCAAAACTACTTCTAGGAATAGATTGATTAAATCAATCTGCCTGATGTCATAACCACTATGCTGTTGGAGGAAAGACCCGGTCATTTCAATACCCTCTAAATTTGGGATGACCATAAACAAAGACTCTATGTCCAAGATAACCATCAAACAATCACTAAGATCTAAGCCTTGGATCGCAAATATATGTAAGTTAGTGAGAAATTGTTTGGTAACCCTCAATACTGTCTCTACATCATTTAATGCATCATGTAATTGTTTTTCTACATATATAGAAAAAGGTTTGGTCAGCCATCCTTACCTTGAAACAATAGGTCTAAACAGTGGTCTCTGAAGGTTCTTATCACCTTCGGTAAGCCATGAAATATGGGTGCTGTGGCATGGTCTACCGTAAGATAACAAGAGAGCTCAGTAGTGATCAAATAATTGTCCAAGCATTCCTTAATAGTAGCAGAAACAGCAGTATGCATCATATAAATAGAGTCTTTGTTGAATCATTCATATATGGCACAATCTGATAACATCTGAGTAATAGAGCTATTGCAGAAAGAGACATCCATAACAACTACTGCACCTCCTTTATCTGCCAACTTCATAACAATACTGGCATCATTAGGCAATTCTTTCAAAGCTAACATCTCATCATAAGATAGATTATGGAATCTATTTTTAGGAGCATTTGAGGAAGAAAACAAGTTAAACAAATCTGACTCATATCTTTTACAAAAAAATTCTATACATGGATCCAAAGCAGGTTGAAATACACTCAGTTTCTTAAAACTAGGTTGACCAACAGTATTTGGAAATAACTTTGAAGACTTTAAAAAAATTTGATTTGATTTAGTTCTTGTAAAACCAAGATATCCTACCATACCTTCTCTATACCCTTCAAGGAACACCAGAACATATGCCAGAGAAGATGACTGATTTTTGCCAGTGATCTATGTAATTTGCTTCGAGGAAGTAACATAATTATCCTGGGTAGTCTTTTAGATGCTCTGTGGTGCATTTCAGAATTTTTCTAACCATTTACTCTATGTTATGTGAGAACTGTATTTTGCTTTCAATTGCATATTTAAACTAGGAAAGAGACATGTAGAAATTAAATTTTTCCTCACCCTCCCACTTTGTTGCTGAGGTGTTAAACTCAACTTTCTCTCCCTTCCCTTATGTTAATTTGCCCATATATTTCCTTCCCTCTCATCTTCCATTGGCTATTGTCAATAAACACAAAATTATAATTTTGTGACGTCACCCAGTGAACCCCCAGCTATTTAAATTTATTAGCCATCTCACTGTATTCCATAGAGCTCAAATACTAAGAGTGCCTACACCGTTTCAATCTGTCTTGCTCTTTTAAAATTAGTGGCTTCCTCTTAGATTGCTAATGATTGAGCTACCCCCTTTCACATCTAACTGCTTTCTGCAACTCTTAGGATATTAACCCATGTTTTCTATCCTACCTTTAAAATCAGCAACATCTAATCCAAGAACACGAATTATTGGAGAGACCACATTCTGCCTTTCAGTAGTCATCTTGGGATTATTGTTTCTGTTTTGCTCCTGGGGAGAGAAGGAGCATAGGAACTGTGAAGTCTCCACTCTGGGCCAGTAATCAAGGAACCTGCATCTTCACCAGTGACACTGGAGAGGGATGTGCACTTGGAATACAAATGGATGGACTCAGTATTTCCAGATGCAGACATCTCTGCATCAAGCACAATTTCCCTTAAGAGCACATGGGGAACACAGTCAGCCAAGGGTCTAGATTTCTCTATATCTATCTCTCCCAGGTCCCCAATAAGAATCTCCACTGGCACAGCTGTAGGGTTAGGTCCTCAGCTGAGTGTCCAAGCCAAGTCCTCCAGCACCTTCTCTGTGAAACCAGTGCTTCGTGTCCCTGCTCCAAGTAGCTGACACACACACTCTCGAGAGTTTAATTTTCACACATACACACACGCACACACACACACACACACACACACACACACACACACACACACACACACACACACACACACACACACACACACACACACACACACACACACACACACACACACACACACACACACACACACACACACACACATGGGGAAAGGCTGGCACAGATTTACTAGATAGGCCACCTTCTGCCCAGACTATAAAGTAGTTTTACTGCCACCAGTCAGTTATTATAAGGCTCTTAAAATGGTATCCAGTTATACTGAGTAAACTAATACAAATGGTAATTTTGACCAAACAACAAGGCTTCAGGAGTGGCCAGAACTGTCACCAAATAAATATATGCAAATACTCACAAAGCCTAAACATTTTCTAAAAAGGACTAGCCACGATGAAAACTTTAAATATATTTAATAATAAATAATAAAAGAACATGAAGATACTAAATATCTATTTACAGTGAACACCAGAGTTTCAGCACAGGGAATATTAAAAATAACATCAATGGAAAGTTTCACAGTTATGGAAAAAACACTATTTAGCTACTCTCACTATCTATTCCTGATTAACTAAAAAATACTGCTCCTACTTATTGGATAAAACAAGGCAAGATGGGTGAGTGGTCCTTGTTGTCAGATCCAAGACAGAATACAGAGTGCTGCTGAGACTTCAGTCTCCTCTAATATTAAAACATTATTTCTGTACAGAATGGCATCACATGCATCTGATCACCTGACTCTGTATGACATCATATACATCTGGTCATCTGACTTTGTTTTCTGCAGTATCCTCCATCACTAGAAGCTACCAGGGCTTAGCAACTATGTGCTACAATACACACAGATAGAGCTTTGCTCAGATGCGGTGCAGCTGCTGAAAGTCATAAAACCAGAAAACCATTATATTCTTCCTACAAGAGCTACAACCTATTGTTTAGTACAGGCATTGCATCTCTGGCTCCATTCAAAACTGTGGGATAACATCTTTATGGCTTAACCCATAAAGTAATTTAATTTCAAGAATATTTTGCAAAGTCAGGTGGAATAAGATTAACCTCTTCACTTCCCGTATATGCTGTTACAATGTATACATTTAAACAGTTACAATAATGCATGTACATTTTTTTTCCTTCCAACAGGGCACACTGTTGATATATTTTAATGCTAGCAAACCTTACAAATGCATTTTCAGCACAAGCATCTGTACAAATCAGTTTTGATATACAAATGACATATAATTATTTACAAAATTTGAGCTAGCTGTGCTGGCATATGTTACAAATCCACTGCCCTATTTCTACTGGCATGGCTGGCAGTGCCTCCTTTCATCACAGAAACATTGTTTTCTGGAGCCTGCTGATTACCAGAAAGCCAGATAACTGCTTCATATGTGCCATCTTGGAATTTGTGATTATATTTTGCTCCTGGTGAGAGAAGGAGCAGAGGGAATTGATTCCTGACTGTCTCTGACTGGGCAGTGAATGTCTGTGTAAGACTTTTTTGATTGGTCTAGTTGCTATTCAAGGCATTTGACAGGAAAAGTCTACAACAAGCCTACAGACCCCTGCATCATTTGAGACAAGACTGTTGATCACCAAAGAGCAAGTGGCCTGCTTCTCATTTTGGGATTGTTGTTACTGTTTTATTTCTGGTGAGAGAAGAAGCAAAGGGACATTGTATTCCTGCAGTGTGAAGTTGTGGTGATACCAGCACTATTAGTAGCCATGTAGCAGCCAATCATCTGTATCCCCTATTTTTATCATTCTTGAAAAAGCCAATTCCTTCTTGTCAGTAAGCACTGCTTGATCAGCTACTATCTAACCTAACTTTGGAATAAATCCCTGTACACTTCATCCATAAATCATCAGGGTCTACTTTACTAGTTTCCTGAGAAGTGTTTGGCAGTGTCCTGTATAGACACAGACACTCTCGTCCTTGAAATTTCACTGATACCTAGTTGCACACAAAGCAACTAGTTTCAATAACAAGCACTGTCCCCAGAGTTGCAAACCAGATACTCCTGTCTTACCACAGCTGTCTAATCAATAAAAAAGGATATGAAATTTAACACTATCTTGTTACCAGGTCTATATTAGATGAACGAAGGTTCATCTTAGTGAACGCTCACATGAGCGAAAATCCAGGAACTCGAAACTGCAATTGTGGGGGGGCTGCACCCTCCCACCTTCCCAAATATATATTCCAACTCCGAGATCGCACTACAGTGAGGAAAGGGCAAATATTCCCATATTCACTGTACCACAATCTCACAACTGCGGTTTCGAGTTCCGCAATTTTCGCTCATGTGAGCGTTCGCTAAGATGAACTTTCATTCATCTAATATAGACCCTTGTTACCAGCTTGGTGGATATGGGCATCCTGAGGTAATGTAAAATTGCCTCATGTTTATTGACAACCAGCTAATTCTCAAACAAACTGATAAGTTATGTGAGAGAATGTATTTACTCAAGGTCACTGAAGGGAAAGCTGTCACATAAAAGCACTCCTAATGCCAGTCAGGTTGTCAATAGTACACATGCTGCACCAATCACACACATCAGGCACGTAGATCCATATATGCTGAGGAACATAAATGTAACCGTCTAAACCCCCAAAGACACCCTAGATAAAGTACACATAACAAATACCATCAGCAGTCCCAGTTGCACTCTTTCAAAATAACTTCAACATCAACACATCAACACATTCAGCCATATCTCATGGAGCCTCTACTTCTTAGCCCATAAGGCAAGCTACCACATAATCCAACATTCTGGTCATATGGAGACTCCATTGTGAAACACACTGATGTCCCTCTCACCAGGATAAAGTCATAGTCTGTTGGTTATAAGAGGCCTGGATCTGCCACATTATACACACACTCAAGTCATTGGATTGCAAGTACCAGTATGTCTCAGTCATAGTTCATTTGGGTGTAAATGACCTGAGGTATACCTCCATAGATTATACAAAGAGAGACATCATGGAACTCTCAGAATATGTATCCCAGGCTGGTATGAGCCTGTACTGAGCAGCATTTTACTTTCTGCAAGGATGATGCCATAGTGTGAAGAGAAGATGACTGACTTTAATAATTGACTTAGCTTGTATCATTCAAAGGAGGTGAAATATTTGTCAGCATGGAAAGAGATGATCAACTGCAGCACCACTTTGCCAGGGATGAGCTGCACCTCTCCTTTGTAGGCTTTCAAATATTAGCTAATTAATGTACTCCCCACAGTGCCTTTTTTAGGCAATGCCAAACTGAAAGTACTTCTGACAAAGAAAATCAAAATCAAAAAAATCTAAAGGTGTTACTGCTCAATGCTTGGAGTCTAAACAAAAACTCCAGTCCCTACAAGCTCTCCTCACCCTGGAGAATGCTGATGTCTGTGCAGTCACTGAAATATGGTTTACAGCCACAGACAGCATACCAGTAGTGCAAGGCTATAATGCCTTATACACATTTAGACCAGCTACTACACAGACAACAACTAAAGGAGGAGGAGTTTAAATTTACATCAAAAATAAATATACCTCAAGGCTGGTCAAACAGGAGGATGCACTTGAGCTTCTCTTCTTACAAAATTGTCAAAGGCAAAAATCACATACCGCTTCTTTGCAAGCTATAGGTCCCCCTATATGACCTAGGAAACCCATAACATGTATTTAACCTTACTAGAAACACTCACCATCCAACCCAATACAGTATTCATGGACAACTTTATTTACCCCACTATTAACTGGGAATCATATATGACACCAAACATGCAGGCACAGAGTTTGCAGGGATTTGTAAATACAAACTCCCTAGACCAGATTGTCAATATGTTGACCAGGGGTGCAAACATACTGGATCTGATCCTCACTAATATTGTAAACTCTGCACACCGCTAAGTGTAATGTTCTCTCTGGTAAGGTCAGACCGCAAAATAGTCTCATTTGACGTGAAAATAAAACCCAGAACCTCAGCTAAACTTGGAATATTCAGGATCTCCTCATAGGCTAATTTCCTACCATTAAGCGATAGCCTGGCAAAATTTCAAGCCCCCATAAACCCTGAAAACACTGGTGACTATGTGGAATTGTTCATAGAAACACTATAATGTACCTACCAGGAATAAGTACAGAACTAACTTAAAAAACAATCTACCATGGTGGAATCATGGTGGAATCACAACATCAGTAGGCTCTATAACAGAAAGAAGAAAATCATGGCAAAATTTAGGAGGTCTAGAACCCAGTAGGATAAAAGGACTCTCATTAAAGTAAGCAAACAACTGGGAGGAAAAATAAAGTCTCTCAATGCCAAGTTTGAAGTAAATTTGGCCTTCCAGGCCAAGGACAACCACAAGGCATTCTTTAGCTACATCCGCATCCTCAAAGGCGATACAAAATTGTCTGCAGAGCTCACTGTTAATGGAACCACCTATACTGAGCCAGAAGATATAGCAAATATACTGGCAGACAAATTCAGTACTAATTTTACCCCTCTCTTCTCCTGGATGAGGGAAAAACAGTAGACATTGCCTACCTTAAACTACCCAAGGTGTTTGACACAATATCTCACTTGGGCATTGTTGACAAACTCTTAAGAGGTTAGGCATAAACACTTATGACACCCAGTGGCTAGACAGCTGGTTCACAGACAGGACCTAGAAAGTTAGAATTGGGGAGTTCACCTCTACAGAGGCCAGTCACAAGTGGAGTCCCTCAGAGATCGGTTCTGGGACTGCTCCTGTTTGGCATTTACTTCTCTGAAGTCAAGGCCAATGTCAAGGGCCTCTGCCTGACCAGATTTACAGACAGTCACAAATTAGGGGCAGTCATAGAATCCCCACTGACACTACTGTTCTCCAGGAATGTCTGAACAGACAAATAACTTGTGTAAGAGCCATGGACTAAAATAAAATGCAAAGAAATGCGTAATAGTATCCTTCAGGAAGTCATCCATCCCTGTTAACAATCATATTGACAGCACACCCCTAAGAGTCGACCTAATAGTCAGGGACTTGGGGACACACAAATATTGTAATCTAGCCTTTGACCATCACATGTCTACATTAGTGAGTAAATAATTTTATGTTGTGCAACTTTTGTGCAACTTATAAACAAAGGAATAGCATTTGGTCCAAGGAGTTCATTGTTCCACTGAATTCAGTATTCATCAGACCTAGCATTGAGTACAACCCCCCCCCCCTTTGTATGCACCTAACCAGGCACATCCAACAATTGGAATAGCCACACAGGTTCCTCACGTAAAGAATATAGGGCACAAGTAACATGTCCTGTGCAGACCACCTCAAAGACCTATCTCTGTATTCTGTCTCCTTCAGGCTGCTGAGAGGAGATCTATGCTTTGCATGAAAAGAGTTGTCAGACCCCACACTAATGGATCTCTTGTATATCTGGAAAAAAAAAACATCAGCAGAATTACCCAATTTTAAAGACTTATGCCATGCCTGTGGCCTTGCTGGAGAGACAGTTATGTACACAGAGACTAATCCTTCTCTGGAACAGGCTCACTATCCATATGAAGCAGAATTCCTCCCTAACCCAATTCAAGTGTAGTGTGGACAATTGGATGGGGGAACAGGAAAGTCATCCCTGGGTTGGCACATATGTCTCTAATAGACACAGCCAGCCTCCCCGGTCCCTGCTTGAAATGTTCAATCTCCCAAGCCCCTGCATACAATTATCAAGGGTACCAGAACTTGTCAGAGATTTGAGATGCATGGCTTGGCTGAAAAAGGCCCTGGTGGTCTTTAGCCTAGTACATACCAATGAAGCTATAAATTGAACGAACATCCTTCTGAGCTTTCCTTCATCAAAGGCAAGACAATCACCTACTGATCCACTGACTTCGTAATGTTCAAAACAGTGCTATTTCCTGGCAACAGTATTTAATTTTAAAATCCTAAACAGCAATTTGCTGAATCAAATAGTAGTATGAAATTTGTTAAATCAGCAAGCCTGTCAACTAGATTAAATAATACTGACTATTCTGCACATTTTATAATAAAAGTAGCCACTACACAACTCACAGCAATACTGAGCACAATTACCATCTAAGTTCTAAAAAAAAATTGTTTCAAGAATATGTCAGCTCTAAGACAAAAAAACAACTCAAATATTAAAGCGATTGTCGCATCTGGTAAGAAATTTCAACTAACTCACATAAACACTTTAAATTCACTAGAAACATTATTTTCAGTCTAAAATTTCAATTTTAGACATAGTCTACTTACTGTTCACAAAATAAATGGAAGTTTCTCAAAATTATGCTAACATGACTGTGGTAAAATCACTACCAAGTGGCACTGCCAGTGATAATGACCAGTGATAAGCAAGTGGTTGTTAAAACACTCATAATATGATAGAAGAAATAAAAGGATAGTTATATGGTATTACAGCCATGCACTGTATAAGTTTTAGAGACCAAGTCACCCTGTAAAGCTTCAGAAGATTCTTACAATAAATGCAATTGTTTAAAAAATAAAAATATACAAATACACACACACATATTCATAAAACAAAAACTTAAGAAAGGTTACCTTGCAAGAAAAAAACAAACAAACAAACAAACAAACAAACAAACAAACAAACAAACAAACAAACAAACAAACAAACAAGTAAATAAATGGAAAGGCATAAAGCAAATGTCTACTGAGTTAGAAATGCAAAATGCTTTGTTTCCTTTTTCTGTAGCAGTTTAATGCACAAAACTGCCACCAAAGCTCTAAAACTCACTTGTCCTGCACAGAGCAAACATCCAGAATAAAAGCCAAAACACCAGGACTTGGAGACAGCTGTAGGATCCAGTATAACAAACTTTAATAGACACAAGCACTTTTGTGGGTGACCCCACTTCTTCAGATGTAATACAAATTAAAACAAACCCTTTGCTTATATATACCCCCCCTTAAAACGCATGACTAAAACAACCAATACCGTCTCATAATATGAACAATCACTGTTTGTTTAAAACAAGACACCACAAAATGCATACTTATAAATGCCAACATATATTAAAAATGCAAACATATATTAAAAACAAGTTCATGAAACATGAGCATAAATAATTCATCAGTACTTCTATCTAAAAAGGTGCCTAGATTTCAACTTAAGGCGTAGAGGTATATATTCATTGAGTCCATGACCTTTATCAGCCCTTAACTTAACTATCCACTTTGCTTCAAGTTCTTCAGTAATGTTCCGTAGGTCTCCACCTCTGATGCTCTCATAAGTTCTCCCTATAACCAAAAATTTAAAGCCATGTTCCACATCAGTATTAATGATGTGTCTGGCTAAGGCATTAACTCTTTTTCTCTTATTGATAGCATAAATATGTTCACGTATTATTTCCTTCAGGGATCTATCTGTCTTACCTACATAGAACTTGCATCACACTATGCAGTGTGCCAAATAAACAATATGTTCAGTTCCACAGGTGGCTGTAATATTGAACTAATAGGTCCTTAATTGGTCTGGATGTTCAAATCTAGAACTACTATCTATATATTTGCAGAACGCACATCTACCACACTTTTTAGTGCCCTTGTCTATACCAGAACTAAGAATGCCCTGTTCTTTATCGTTCACCCTGGGCTGACACAACTGCCTTTTCAAAGATTTATAGTTCTTCAATGAAAAACTAGGTTTCACATCAGTCAACTTACTGGTGTCCCTATCTACTTTCAATATGTCCCAATGTTTCCTTATAACATCCATGTACACCCATGCATCTTTGGAATAATAAAAACGTACTCTAATTTGTGTGCTATCTTGTATTCTGGCTTGATTCCTATTAAGACCTCACTCTCCCATATCTCTTTTCTTAGAAAAATAGGGTCTGGCCTTTGAAACTCTCAACTTGCTCACTTCCTTAATAATAGTCTCTGTGTCATTAGTGTTATAACCCCTTTCTTGTAAATCACTCCTGGTTCTCTCATTTTGGTGAAGGAAATCCTCCTCTATAACATTCAGTCTGGAGGCCCTATAAAACTGATTTTGAACAACATTTCTAAAAACGTAAGGAGGGTGCATGCTATCTTTAGCTAAAAGATGGTTTGCATAACATTTCTTTCTATGTAATCTAGTTGTGATAGTACCATCTTCTCTCTTCCCGACACTTACATCCAAAAAATTAACTGTTTGCATAGAATATGTATACGTGAAATTCAAAAACGTAGAACTTTGGTTAATAAATTGCACAAATTCCTTCAATTCATCACTAGTCCCCCTCCACAAAATAAAGAGGTCATACACAAACCTCCTCAAGAAGTACACTTTGTCTGCAAAAGGACACTAAAACATGCACTTAATTTCCCATACTGCCATTATGGCATTGGCGTAGCTATTGGCACGTGACGTGACCATAGCTACGCCATTGGACTGCCAATAAAAGTCTTTCCCAAATACAAAGACATTGTTTTCCAAAACAATCCTAAACAGCTGACTTACTTGATCTATAGTATGTGGATCTACAAGAAACATAACCCTTAAAAAGGTACAACTACTCTCTATACCTATATCATTCGGTATCACTGTAAATAAAGATACCACATCAAGGGTCACCAAACAGATCCCCTGCATTGATTCAAAATATCTTCTGTGCACATACAAATCATTCAGAAAATGCTCTGTGTCTCTTATGATGTGCTGTATGTTATTTATCTTAGGTCTCAAAATTTTTTTCTAAATATATTGAAACAGGTTCCATGCACCAGTTCCTCCCAGAGACTATTGGACGCATGGAGGGATTACTGGTGCTCTTTTGGATTTTGGGTAACCCTTGAATAATCGGAATGGTGGGATGTGGGACTACAAAATAATCATATATGTCCTTGCTGATTATACCATTTAACCATAGTTCTTTCAGTTTAACGGCTACTTAAGCAGACATTTGTTTGACCTGATAACTCTTAACCTTCACATAAAAATTATTCTCATTTAGCATAGTGTGCATCGCCTTATCATAAGCATCTGTACCTAATACAACTATTGGACTGCCTTTATTGGGCGGTCTAATAACGATCTCTTTGTTATTTTGCAAACTGTTTAGAGCAAAGTGTTCTTTCTTGATCAAATTGAATCCACCTTTGTACTTTCTATGGTTACTAGCAGCTATTTTATACAAATCATCAATACATAGCTGTTCAAAGGCATTCAATAATGGATTTAAGGGAGTTACATAAAGGCTAGGTTTCTTGAACACATTTCTGCTAGTGTCAGATACATTACCTACATCACTATGTATTAATTTAAGCATCACATTATGAGTGAAACATTTGATATCAAATATAGCATCAGTTAGATTACAGTACCTGGTAGGAATGTATGTAAGTCCCTTGTGTAAAACACAAAGTTCATCCTCTGTTAACATATACTCTGAGAGATTCCAAACTAGCCCTCTTTGAAGAAGGCCTTCTTTATATTTCCCTGGTTCATCATTTGGCTGTCTAGCTTCCGTTTCTGATGACTTTGACTTCTCCCTCTCGGACACTGGTCCTTCACTCTGCTTAATTCTCTCCCATATCTCTTTTCTTAGAAAAATATGCTCATGTTTCATGAACTTTTTTTTAATATATGTTTCCATTTTTAATATATGTCGGCATCTGTAAGTATGTATTTTGTAGTGTGTTGTTTTAAGCAAACAGTGATTGTTCATATTATGAGAAGGTATTGATTGTTTTAGTCATGTGTTTTAAGGGGTGTGTGTATATATAAGCAAAGGGTTTGTTTTAATTTGTATCAACATCTGAAGAAGTGGGGTCACCCACGAAAGCGCTTGTGTCTATTAAAGTTTGTTATACTGGATCCTACAGCTGTCTCCAAGTTCTGGTGTTTTGGCTTGTAGCAGTTTAATGTTTAAACTCTGCTCCAGCTGTATACATAAAAAAAAAACAAGTGTAAGTTCCAAAAGTACTGCTTTCTTGTGTTCCAGTATGACACATGCAAGTCTGACCCAAGTCTAGGCTACAGCTCAGATTTGAAAGTCTCACATTACACAGTGAGAAAATACTGCTTTCAGCAATAGTTAGTACCACTAGCAGCAATAAAAGGCTGCAATGATGCCTAGAGACTCCCACACTGAGCTCTTAGAAGTACAACCTACCCTAGGTAAGTCAAAGTTTCAAATTATGGCTTGTTATTGCCCCCCCATGCCTCTAGATGATTATGGAAAATCTCTGGCTTTCCTAGAATATACCCCTGTAAGCTCATTAATCCTTGGTGACTTCAACTATCTCTCCATGGATTTCTGGACTGAGTAAACAAAGACTACCTGGATCAAATTGACCTCAAACCCACCAGTGGCAAAAACATTCTCAACCCATTTCTCACAAACACACCTCATGCCTGTTCCATTCTCCTGGGTTGCCCCCTCACTGATAAAGTCACACCACTAGTTTTTGACCTTTACTCTAAGAACCACCATTCCCTCAGTAAACAACACCAGTCTCTTTAGAAACTGCAAAAAAGTCTGCCTCATATAACTATGTGAAGAAATGTCTAAATGCATTCACAATATTTCCACAGTTGACCCTGGATTTGCAGCCAGCTATGCAAAATACTTTTTTTGAATCTATTTGGCTGTAGGTGATTTGATCACAGTGACTGTTTATGTGATACCTCAACCACAGATATAAATGTGAACAAAGGGATTAACAATAAAGATGATTAGTTAAATACGTTGATCTAGCAGTCCTTACTAGAGTCAAATAC
>NC_056743.1:1423078939-1423116439 GCF_019279795.1 Protopterus annectens
ATTGAAGACCACATCATTGAGATGAAATGAATAAAAACCCACTTCATCGACAGACTGAATCAGCAAATATCTTCCCAGGGTAAGTAACCTGTCAGCCATGAAGGCGAACTTTGCCCTTTACACTGTAGTGTGAGCTCAGAATTGGTATATTTAGTTAGGGGGGTGTGGGGGGTGTAAGGCATAGCCCGTGACTTGGGTGGGATTAGAATGGTGTGGTTTAGATTTTGTGTGTTGTTGACTGAGTGATTACTTACCCTGAGAAGTTTGTCATTCATCTGGTCTGTCGATGAAGTGGGTTTTCATTTATTTTGTCTCAATGATGTGGTCTTCTTTGATCTCAGTTTTCGAAGTTCTGAAGTAGACTCCCATATATATATATATATATATATATATATATATATATATATATATTGTGACAATGTGAGGTATTGATATCTATGCCAGGGAGAATAGGGCAGTGCATGTGTAACATATGCCAGCATAGTTAGTTGCAGTTTTATAAAATAAGTGTGTGTCGTTTGACTATCACACTGACTTGTATAGATGCTTGTGTTAAAAATGTATCAACAATGTTATTATAACTGATGAAATGTTTATGCTTAAACAAAGAATTATTGAAGGGAAGAGTACAGTTTTTTTGAAATTGTTCTATAATTTTCAAATACTGCAATAGATCTTAGCAAAGCTCTATTGTGTATTGTACCATAGTCAGTTGATCAAATATTATGTCTTTCTATAACCAGCACTGAAAGGATGGAACTTACACAGCAGCTTATTTTGTTTTGTTTTCTTTGGAACCTGATATAAAAATCTATGACAGTTATCACAGTTCGGTTGAGTTCAGTTGTTAGTTGAGTTCAGTTCAGTTAGTTGGAAGCTTATCACCTTGCCTTGTATAAGTAAGCATCTCAGCATCTAATCTTGCCTTGCTGAATTAATAAGTTAGCTATGGAATAGTTATTCTTTAGACAATCAGGAAAAACTGTGAGATTAGTTTAGTAGTGTTTTTATGCAACTGTTTGAATCTGTCCAACTATGTTATTTTTATTAATCCTGTGATTGAAACAATGATGTTTGTTGTACTTTGGTATTTAATATGC
Organism: Protopterus annectens; assembly: GCF_019279795.1. NCBI lineage: Eukaryota > Metazoa > Chordata > Ceratodontiformes > Protopteridae > Protopterus > Protopterus annectens. The sequence continues at coordinate 1,423,080,040 of NC_056743.1, forward strand.
TCATGTTTTCTACTTTATTATTTATTATTAAATATGTTTGTACCTTTCATTGTGGCTGGTCTTTTAGAAAATATGCTTAACACATTTTGAGTACTTGGTCTAATTTTAGTGACACCTTGGACACTCCAAAAAGCATGGCTGCTTTGGTAACACTCTACCATTTATGTTAGCATTGATTTTATTCAGTATAATTGGATACCCTTGTAAGAGCCTACCACTGGTTGACAGGTGGCAGTGAAATTACCTTATAGTCTTGCCAGAAGGGGTACAGCTAGTAAATCTGTACCAGTCTTTCCCAGGAGTGTGTGTGCGTGTGTGTGTGTGTGTGTGTGTGTGTGTGTGTGTGTGTGTGTGTGTGAAAATCCATTGCACATTTTATTGCTTAAAGTAAGTACTGGAGTGTAACTTGAAGTAATTTATATCAATTACATTTTGTAATTGATGTGCTTTTTTCACTGTACTCACTGTAGCAGTTCAACAAAATATCCAATTTTTTTTTTTTACTTTATTTTGTAATACACTCCCTTTCTCCAATTGTTTATCCATTTCAGCCAAGGCTAAAAATGGCCATAAAATGGAAAAAAAAATCTCAGTCTCTGATTCATAACTAACCTTTTGATCTCTGCACTGTATTAAAAGTATTTCATATTATATATTTTATACTCTAAATAGATATATCAATATTTAAAAAAAAGAGAAAATTAAAATCATAAGGGAATGTTTAGTAATTTCAGATAGTGTACTGCACTTTAATATTCGCATATTAAAGTGTGACATTGTGCTAAAATGCAGTGTTACAATGTTAAAGACAGTTCAATCATGTTCAGTTTTTTTAAGAAGAGGGGGGACACACAGTTTGAACTATAGTGCACTTCATTTAAACTTAAAAAAAAATACCATTAACATTAATGCTAATCTAGGCTACAGTAAATATTCACTATTAAATTTAAAGTAACACATACCTGTAACAGACATAAACAAAATGATTGTTAAAAGTGATTTGTCTATTAATAAGTGCCATTCAAAACAAAAATGAGAATACTATCAAGAACATTCAGTGAGGCAATAATAATGGAAAATTATGAATTAATAATAGTTAATAAAACCAGAAGCATAATAAAATGTAGGCTAGTCATAAAACTACTCTATAATAAATATTATAGTGATACCGATAATGACTTTTTACCCAATCACTAAGAAGGTCTAGATCATAATTTATAATAATAATATAACACTCATTTTATTAATATATATATATATATGTATATATATATATATATATATATATATATATATATATATATATATATATATATATATATATATATATATATATTGTGTTTATAATGAGCGGGTGATGAAAATTTAGGTTTCCAAAAAATAGAATTAAAGTATCAGTAATTTTAAATACTGCAGATGCATGCAATAATCAGTTCATTTGTCATTTCGTTTGTATTTGAACCTGTAAGTCTTAAGAGACTTACCAGCTTGTCTCTTAAGACTTATACCAGACCAGACCATTGGTTCCAGCAATGATAAGTGTTTGTTTGAACAAAGGATATTGCTTTATCAGGAATATTGAACAGTTTGGGATTAACTTGTAAATGTATTTTAATTCTGGTTTGAAATATGAGATGAACTTTAATATTCTTCCTTAATTCTTTAATAAAAGGAATACATTGTTTCACTTTTTCCCATGACTTTCGGGTAATAATCGTTGTCAAATCATATTGTGTTATCTTCCATTTTTAGAGTTAGACCAGACAATTCTTAAGAAGTGAGGAAATTTATACCATTGCTTTCTACGTTTTTTCTGGAACTCCACAGATTCTTAGATTATTTCTCCTTCTTTGTTCTCCAAGTTGTCAAGTTTATCTGATAATAAAATGTTTTGCTTAAATAAAATTTCAGTGTGATTTTTCTCTTCAATGTCATTGAGTGTTACATTTTGCTGTTTAATCATGATCTTCAGTAGGTTTATCTGTTTGCTGCTATCTTCCTTAATGTTGTCTGTTTTGCTGCCTAATTTGTCAATTTTCAGAGACATTTCTTTTGTATAAGTAGTAAGATTATGCAGTTCTTTCTTCATATTGTTATTTTAAGGCTGACTTTTTAGAGTGATTCATTTAATATGTTTTTAGTTGGATTTTAAAATTTTGTCAGGATATTGGTGTAAAATATCCTTAAGGATCCACCAAATGGCAGGTAACAACACTTAATAATATATCTGATGTTATTTGAACTTGCTAGAAGATTTGGAACGACAACTCTCGTCAAATTCTATCTTCATATCTGAAGAGCTCCTCACTGAAGAAGCTAACTTTCTACCATCATTCAAACAGTGGACAGTGAGCATACTGTTCATGGTACCTATCCTGATCTGGCCAAGACATTTGGCACCTTTGACATCATACCACACAAAGGAATTGTTAATAAACTAATGGCATTAAATGTTGATCCCTATGTGGTAAGCTAGCCAACTGGCTCACAGACAGAACAAAAGGCTCATGGTCTGTGTAGGTGATGCTTCTTCAAACAGAAAAAAGGGTGATCAGTGGTGTCCCCTAGGGATCTGTGCTTGAGTCCCTCCTGCTATTTCTCTGATCTCAAAACTGTTAACAACGATGTCTGGTTGACCAGACTGGCTGATGACTACCTTTCATAATGAACTAACACAAGTTAATATCTGGTGTTTAGAAAAAGGATTGAAACTAAACCTTTGGGGAAACAGCTAATTAAAGTAGCCTACATAATTATCAACACTCTATAATCAAGTGAGACATTATTTAGAGATATGGGCACATGGGTAGATTGCTTCTTCTTTTCATCACCATGTTGCTACTGTAGTCAGGAAATCCTCCTATATTTATTTTGAAACCAAATGCTTCTCTTCCAAATCCGGGGAAGTCATTGTTCCCTTATATTCTCACTTGGTCAGATCCATTATTAAACATAAATCACCTTTTGCCATGTATCTCAATAGACATATAAAAAATGAAAAGCCACAAAGACTGACAAATGGAAAACATCTCTGCTGTCACACATCTTGGTTACCATGAGAAACTGGAAGTATTGTCCCTGTACTCTATATCTAATAGATGTCTGAGGGGGAATGCGTCTTTCACTCAAAGTGACCTTTGGGATCCTGCTATATTTGGTCTCCTTTTTTCCCAGTAAGTCAAATAGTGCAGCCAGCAGATCTAAACCTACAACATGAAATAAGTAAAGCAAAACTGAGGACCAAGTTCATCACTCACCATATCCCCTTGATGTAGAATAAACTTCCTTTGCAGGTCAAGCAATATGATTCTTTGCCATTCTTCAAACCTTGCTTTAATGAATGGATGGGTACCCTTACATTTAAAGCAGGACTTGCAGGCTTCACCCTCCTTGAAAAAAGTGGTAGAGTCTGAGGGTCATTACTTGCAAAAGACATATGGCTCCTGGTCTGACAACTTTGTATACCCTATGATACTATAGGTTCATGGGTTCTTAAGTAAGTGCTAGGTTAGCTGCCCTTGTGGGCCATTTTAAGCCTAGCCAATTTCCCTTTTGGTGCTTAAATTAATCTATCCCATTTGGTGTTAGATTGGCCTATAATGAAGATAAATCTTGAATTTTACATTCAGTTTACAACTGCACCATGTGGAGAGCACTAAAACACCCATGCTGGGAATCATTGTATCCCAGCATCCTTACCTTGGATCATGTGATATACATTTATGTTGTATGCACCATGGTTGCTCTTCCTTATGTGAAATCTGAGTTTTATTCTACATTCCCAATGGGGTTTTATAATGCTGATAATTAAGACACAGAATCTTATTAGGACTTTAACATGTCAACAAACTGTACGCTTGTAGTATAATTGCTGCTTAGTGACTGGCAGTTTGTCAAAGAAACTACAATATGTAGTATTAATTTTAATAGAATTAATAGTACTTTGTACCTGAAAAAATAAATTTATTGCAATACTACTTATAAGGGGGGACTGATTATCCCTGTTAATGATTATTTTATGAACTAGTCAGGGTTAAGTGGCAGGATATGGTAATCCCTGTTAATGGTTATTTTAACAACTAGTTGATCATGGATACTGTTTTACTGTGATGCAGTTACTTGCACACTATTTACAAAGGACAAATGTACATGGTATAGCATTACTATCAGTCATGATTGCTAGCTTTGCATCAGGAGTCACATAACAGTTACAGCATAGAAAAGCAGACCTATAGTCACTTCATACTATATCTTCAATCACCCACCTCCACCACTACTAATGCCCCTTATGGTGATTTAGGCTCATTTCCAACTTGAGTTGCTTGCAATAGAGAGAAATGCTTTACCTTTGCACCAGTAAACTGGATCTGCAACAATTATTACTAGCTTCTCCCCTCAGTTTTCTAAATAAATACATCATTAGAATTGCAGTGAGAGCACATCTTTCCATATACATGGCAGGGAATGCTCTTTCTTGTGTTAGGCAGGTGTGCTACTGTATTCTATCATCTGTCAACATTATTATGTGTTGCTGACAATTAAAAAAAAACTTGCAGAGAGACAGGTTGACAGATTTATCTGTGTCCTTAAATGCTTACTTCTTGCAGTAGCTTTTCTAGTGAAAGGGTCATATCAAAGCTTGTGATCTTGTTGCACCTTGCAAAGGGAATAATTCCTATGGGATGCTTGCTAGCAAGTGATCAGTGACTCTGCTTCCACAGCGTGTGTGGAGAGGTCTGGGTTGATTAAGCCAAATAAGCTTTCTGACTGTTGTGAAGTACAAAATTATGTTCAAGAAATGGTTCTTCATTACAGACATTCATATAAACCCATTTGAGGTAAATAAAGACATGCTTCTGGAGCATTTCTCCCCGGGCCTCCACTGAAAACAGGATCTGTGGAACCTAGTTGGACTTTCCCGGTCAACAAATGTTAAATAAATAAATAAATAAAAAATAAATAAAAAAAATAAAGTAAGGATCCACAATCGATGTAGTCTTTCTTCTCTCCATTTCTCTTTATTCCAACTTCCATCTAGAATTATCCTGTATGTCATTTATAGATCATTTAAATGATAAATCTTTTCTCCTCAGGCCACCTATGAAAATGGGCTGTACTCAGAAAATCATTTGATTATTACTTAGCTAGATAGACAGAGACAAATAGAAAGACAAAATCGCTGGCCTTTACTTAAAAAGGCGCCATTCTTACATCTAGGTAGGCACTGCATGCTACGTTATGTAGTGTAAGGTCAGAGATTATAGAAAGACTGCTATGTGGAATTTCCTACGAACAACATTTTAAACTTTATGCTGAGTGATTCTGTTAAGGTGAGTTATTGCATACAACTACTAAGACTTTTCATCAGAAATGGTGCTCTAAATATGATTGGAAAGTAGCCCAATGCGATGACGGCATTTCTTCTAACAGTTTATACATTAGGACCTTCTCCTAAAGGAGGAAGACAGACCTTTTTTAACATTTTCAGCATAGCTAAATGATGTCCATTTCCTTTTCAAACTAATTTCTTGTCAAATTTAGAAAAATAAAAAATGTGTTACGTGATTCTTCATAAGCTCATTAGAAAGAAAGGAAAGGGACATAGAAGTCTGGTAGTTGGCTCAAAGGGTTAATGCTGTAAGCTGCAGTTTCTGGGGTACAAGGTTCCAATTCCTCAACCCTCGCCTTGAGTAAATCACTTAACCAGACAGTGCTTAGGTCAACTGGGAATTTGGGCTACTTTCTGGTACTCTGGACTACAAGTCTACTACAGATCCTGTAGCAAGTCATATTTCTCTAGGGATCGGGGGCTTTTATAATGGTTAAGGTGTTTACCTATATAGAGATTTGTTCTTATGTATGAAAGAGAAAGTGGCTAAGCTTAAAACTTCCTGCAAGTATAGCTAGCTTAGTACCTACCTATGAGGTAATTAAACTATAAGACAAAGTCATATGGCAAAAATAAAATACAGTGTTTGTATTTTACTGATGCTTTTTAAAACCTGTACAGTTATAATCATGAAGAACAGTTTAGAATGACAAACAAAATAAATTGCAGGGTGAGACAGTACATTTTTATAATCAGGCATTGTAAATCTTGGATAGGTTTTAGTGTAGAAAAAGAATAACTCATACCACCTGCAACCTGTCCCACATGTCATAGGGTATATTCCAAGGAGCTCTGAAATAGCCATAGGGAAATTGCATCAGCATGTTACCTTCTCTGGCTTAACTGATTACCAAGATCTATTATCATGTGTGTAGTTATATAATGACATGCAATACCCTGCTGGTTTACATCAGTTAACTACCTCTGTAAGCAAGTCACATGAGGAGGGCAAGTTACCTGAAGACTGGAATACTACAGATACGACTCCTGTTAACAGTAGTGGCAGAAACACAAAGGCCTGCTGGTTTACATCAGTTAACTACCTCTGTAAGCAAGTCACATGAGGAGGGCAAGTTACCTGAAGACTGGAATACTACAGATATGACTCCTGTTAACAGTAGTGGCAGAAACACAAAGGCAGAGAACTATGATCAGTTATTTTATATTCACAGTGTTCATAGTGGGAAGGAGCCTGGATTGCAACCCACATGACCTGGGTCAACTAGAGACCCTGGCACCTGAGGACCCAATTAGGTAAGATAGGGAAGACACTAGTATTTAACTGTCTTGTCTATCCTTGGGAGTGCAAGAGCTAATAGGGATGGGAACTCTGCTGGTGATGCAGAGGTAGGTATTCCATGTTTAGAAGTACAGAGGGCATGCATTGACAGATTTTCTCAACCTTTAATGGTCTTAAGTAATTGTACGTCAGGATGTGGAGGAAATGAGTACTGCATGTAAAACAATCCATATGGGTCCAAGTATGATGCACATGTGGGACACCTCAATCTTTTCTCAGGTGACAGGAAGGTTTCACATTAGGTCTAGAAGGATTAGGCATGACTCCTGACATTTGAGATAGAGTACAGATACCAGTGGCAGCTGATGGCCTGCTCCACTGGGGCAAAACAAAGTAATTTTAGTGTTAATGGTAGGAGAAAACCACTGAATCATATTAAAAGGCTTTTAAACTGAATAACTAAACAACAACGCGGCAGTGAAAACAAGGTAGCATGGATCATAGTATGTAGTGTTTCTTGGAATATCATAATTATTTACAATACTCAGATGCTCATCACCTTATAATACAGTTTATTTTGTGTTTTATCAAATTGTACCTTCTTTATTCTGCAACTTTACGCCATCCTCCAGACACTTCCATGATTCCTAATTTATTTATTAATTAATTTGTTTATTTAAAAATAGTAAACTACCTAAACCCCTAACCTAGACATTGTATATAAAAACTAATATTCCTTAAATTACGTAAATTGTTATCGGCAAACCATTGCATGTAATGAAATACATAAAGCATGATTCACAGCAGATAACATATAAGAAATAATATATGCAGGCAAAAAAGAATAAAACAAAAGATATTTTAAAAAAGCTGCCAAAATTCACCTAAACTGTTAATACTTAATGGACTTCCTGAAGGAGGTCCGTAAGTAAAAGCCCTAATCAAAATGGTAGCAGATTCCAGAGGACCAATGCAGACAAGTAAAAGGTAATTGCCTAGGACATTCAAGATAGATTCTCCAAACAACAATCATCCCTTCCTGTATGACTTGAGGGATCTGGTAGGGACAGTGGGAACCAGTAGCTCTTTCATATAAGTAGAACTCATCAAATGTAGATATGGGGGTGCCACAGTGGTGTAGCAGTTAGTGTTGCTGCCTAACAGCAAGAGGTTCTCCGGTTCAATTCTCAGCTGGAGTGCCTTCTGTGCAGAGTCTGCATGTCCTCCCTGTGTTCTTGTGGGTTACCTCCAGGTGTTCCAATTTCCTCCTACATTCCCAAGACGTGCTGCAGGTGGACTGGACATTCTAAATTGGCCCTAGGTGTGAGTGTGTGCATGTATGTACCTTCTGAGGAAGGCTGGATGCTGGGCTGGCAACTTGACATCGTAAAACTCTACTGCCAATCATTCTGAGGACCAAGGGTCCACTCTGGTGACTCCTAATGGGAACAGCCGAAAGGAGGAAAGGAAAATCAAATGCAGATAAGTCAGTCATAACATCTAACAGAAAATGGCAGTCAGGACAGCTCCAGCAGCAGACGAGTAATATGGCAATAAGATGAACTACCTGTCAAAAGCCTCATCACAGAATTCTGCATCTTCTGTAGCGGTCTCAGATCACCATCTGTGAGCCAAAGATACAAGCCACTGCATAAGTCTAAATGAGGTGATACTTGGGAATGGATCACTGCAGCTAAGTTGGAAGACACTATTTCTTAGATGGAAATAAGTTGTCTTGACAACCACTGATACATAACCTTTCAGTATCAGGCTGTTATTATGAACATGGCTCAGATCATGGACTTGCAAATCAAATTTCAACCTATTCCCCATTGATTAATAATACGAGGGGTAAAGAGTGGAAAATAAGATGGATGTATAATGGAATGCACCAGTACAACCTCAGTTTTAACAGTGCTAATTTTCAAATGATTCTCTGGTAGTAACCCAAGATCTGAATCTAGTCTTCTAAGGGGGAAAAATTGTTTCCTAAGAAAAGGAATTTATAGATGTATGTTATCTGCATAACAAAATACTCTATGAACCTCCATAAGGGGCGACATATACAAAAGTGAACAAGAATAGCACCAAGCTGGAACCCCACGGAGCCCCACACTCCAGAGGGTACCAGATAGAATAATTCAAACTCAACACCACCATTTTCTGGGCCTGCAATGTAAGAAGCAAGTCAAATGAGTACAATAACAGGAAGCCACAGTCAACATAAAGTCATGCAATCAAGTGGTCCACCATCTCAAATGCAGCTGTGACATGAAGGAGGCCCAGACTAGAACATAACCATTGATTTTTGTCTATAAGAAGGTCACTACTAACCCCCTAAATAAGAATTGTCTCAGTACTGTGTCTAGATTTAAAATCAGACTGCTATAGAGCAGAAAGATCATGAGATATCAAATAGAACTACATATGCTGTAAGCAGACTTACTCAGTAATGGAATGATAAAGACTGGCTAGTAATTCTATATATTCCCCAGATTCAAAGATGGTTTATTTAAGAATTTTGTTAGTAAGAGCTTCTTTTAAACTAAATTGGAATTCTCTCAATTTCATGGAATGAACAGTCTGGAGAATAGCTGGTCCTATTTCATCTAGGCAGGACTTTATTAACCTGGTTGGGCCAGGATCTAGTACAGAGCAAATTGAATGCAAAGATAAAACCACCTTCATGACCTCTTCATAGTCAAGATACATGCATTCAGTTCAGTTAAAGGTAGGAACGTCAAATGAAGCAGCACTGTTGCTTTTACTGGCTGCACTACTGGAGAAAGACTGTATGATCTTGACAATCTTATCATAAAAAATGTGCAACTTCCTCACATTGTGTCAATGAAAAAAAATTTCTGAGCAATAAGACAAGCTGGGCTGGTCAGCCTTTATACCACTTGAAGGAACATAGCCAGATGATCACATGTGGAATGAATTCCACTGGGCAGGAAATGTGCTTTCTTATGTGAAAGGTAAAGAAACAAAAATGTCAGCTCACCAAGAGAATGGATGATAAACAAGGTAAATGAGTAATAATAAAATCACTGTTCAGTCGCGGAGATAGGAGAAGCTTCCAAGTTAAAATCTCTGGCAAAAAGCATTTAACAAACAGATTTATTGTTGTTGTCTTTTGGCTTTTCCTAGTTAGGGTGCACCACAGTGGAACTCCGGTCCATTTATGATTGGTAGTTGATTTTCATGAACGCTGAGGTGCCAGCTCGACGTTCAACCTTCAACGAAGGCATGCCCATTTATGCATGTCTTTCGAATACCCACCCAACCGCGGGGAGAACATGCAGACTCCATACAGAAGGCACTCCCTGCACTCCAGCCGAGAATCGAACGGGAGAACATCTTGCTGTGAGGCAACAAATCACAAAATCACAAAACAGCTGTTAGAGGGCAAGTGCTTTCGGCAAACTGCCTTCTTCAGATCCATAAACAGCCTTTAGAAACAGGAGAATAAGTAGATCCTTTCATCCAATTAAGTTTTTACATCATTTCCTGAGGCCTCTACCCTTAAGTAAGGGTTTTAAAGGGATCATGCCATTAAGTCCAGGCTCCTTATCTGCTCCCAGGTCTGCTATCCACCTCAGTTTTATTTTTAATATCCCCACATCTATTGCTAAAATCCACTTTTTTCTAAACAGGAAAATAAGAATTGGTGAGTGGGATGTGTATGCATATGACATGCTAAAGCATTTGTTCTAACATCCAGTCTTATATCACTATAGTGCCGCAAAATCCTCTCTTTAAATATTCTGTTTGTCTTTACTACATAGAATGCTGAGCAACTGTCACATCTGGCTACATAAATCAAGTCCTTTGTGTTGCAGTCTACATATATGTTAGTGCCATATTCCCATTTACTTACAGGATGTAAAAATCAGTGATCCTTGTCTATGTATGGACAGGCTTTGCATCTATAGTAAGGGAAAATTCCTTTCTTGGTGGTCAAATTCTTTCTAACATCTTGAGTTGTCTGACAAAGCAACCTCTTTAAATTGGGATTGTTCTTAAAAGTAAATCTTGGATTATCATCTAGTATTGATTTAATTTTGTTATCCGTCATTAGAATTTTCCAGTTGTTCTTTATTGCTTGACATACAGAAGAAATGGCATTACTATTTGTCAGTGTACATCTGATGCCAGTTTCTTGTCTCCTAGATGGTTTTGTTGTTCCCTTATCTTTTCTATGGAAATGAGGCTTTCCTTTCGTTGTTCGTGATTCCTGAGCCTTTCTAAGTCCTTCTTCGATCTCTTGCTTCTTATAGCCTCAATCTAATAAATCTTTTGCTATATCACCACATTCCTTTTTATGATATTCATCTTTTGTACATAATCTAGATGCTCTTAGAAACTGACTTTTCACTATGTGTGTAAATATACGAGCTGAATACATGCTTGTTCTATTTAGAACATGGTTGTGCCAACACTCTTTCTTAAACATCTTTGTGTTGAAATTCCTGTCATTGTCAAGTGAGATATTAATGTCTAGAAAATCAATCCCCTTGTCAGAATGATGCATATCAAATTCAAGAAAATTCATGGTGTTATTTAGGTATCTTACGCACGCAATTAAATTCTCATTGCTGCCCTTCCATAAGATAAATATATTGTCCACATATCTTCCATAGTAGACTATATACTCTCTCATAGGTTCATAGGTTCAAAAGTTCATAGATAGATACTAGGCTATTGGCCCTTGGGCCTATATAAGCCTAGTCAAAAAGGTACCCTGGCTTTTGCCACCCAAGAAAACTATTTTCCTGTGCCCCTGTCAAGCAGAGCCACAGAAGTGATCCCTGGGGTGAATTTCCTATTTCCCATCCAATCATCAAGATTTTTCTTGAAGAGTGCTAATGAGGAGCTCTGCTTGATGTAGTCTGTTCCAGAGTATGGGAAGTCTCTGAGAGAGGAATCTATCCCTCCAGCATGTTCTGTTTATTGTGGTGACAAGGTTTAGGTCCCTATAGTGTGTAGCTCAGAGGGATTGGGATTTCTTTAAGTGGAGCATGTCCAACAGCTCTAGGTTTGACATAGCTTTATATTTTAGGCAGAGATCACCTCTGAGTAGGTGATATGTGACGGAGTAAAGCTGGAGTTTTTTGAGACGGTCTGCGTAGGGCATCTGTTTGAGGCCAGTAATCCTCTTTCTGAGGTATTTCTGCAGCCTTTCCAGTTGTTGTAGATGTCTTGTGAGGTACATACCAAAAGGGGCATTGTACTCTATAATCAGTCTAATGAGCGATGAGTAGAGGGGAACAATGACCTCTTTTTTTATGGATGAGAAACCTTTTGTGATGAGGTGTGCCATATAGAAGGATTTCCTGACCACTGTGGTGATGTGATTATCAAAGGAGAGACTACTGTCCACCTGTGTACCAAGGTCTCTTATCACACTTTCGGTGTTAAGTAGACTACCGCCTATGTGGTAGTTCATGGGTACAGAGTTTTTACCAAAGGTGATGACAATGCACTTTTTGGCACTGAGCTTGAGGCTGTGGCTTTGACACCAGGCATCTGTTTCAGTGAGGCCCTTTTGTAGGATGTCCACATTATTAGAAGTTTCGATTATGGCTCCTAGTTTGCAGTCATCTGCAAACTTAGTTAGCCAAAGACCTTTTGTGTTAGCCTGTACTTCAGAGAAGTAGATACCAAACAGGAGAGGACCCAGGACTGAACTCTGCGGTACTCCAATTGTCATTGGTCTGAAGTCTGATTTGGAGTCTGCTACTTTCACAGTGTGGGTTCTGTCAGTAAGCCAGTTGGCAACCCATCTTGTGAAATAGGGATTTATACCTAGTTTAGTGAGTTTATCTATAATTCTAGAGTGGGGGATGGTGTTGAACGCCTTGGCAAGATCTAGATAGGCTGTGTAAACCCCCTTACCCTCATCTATGGCTTTGGTGACTGCTTCAAAGAAGTCTATCAGGTTTAGGAGACATGATCTGCCTTTTACAAGCCCGAACTGTGTGGGGTCCAGAGTTTGGAGATCTCCAATATCTTTGTTTATGAGTTCCATGATGATACATTCCATGGCCTTGTAGACCAGGCTCATCAGGCTAATGGGGTGGTAGTTCCCAGGGTCTGTCATGGCTCCTCCTTTATGGAGTGGGATAACCATCATGATGCACCATTCAATGGGCACAAAGCCTGAGGTGAGGCTATGACTGAACATGGTACTTAGGTGGGTCACCAGTTCATTTTGTAGTTCATGCAGAAGGCAGTCGGAGATGTTGTCAGGTACCATGAATGCTGTGTTCTTGGCTTTGGAGAGTGAGGTTTTTACCTGTGCAGCTGTGATTACAGGAACTTTGCATTCTTCCGATATAGAGATGGGCCCTATAGGAGGTGAGGGGGGGCAAAGTTACCACTGAACCTATCTGCCAGGATGTTGGCAATATCAGTTGGTTCTATATATTTATTGTCATTGTGCTGTAACTCAGAGCAGATTTGAGTATTGCCATTGAGATTCTTGACATAGCTATAGAATGCTTTGTGGTTGTCTTTAGAATCAGTGGCAATTTTGTTTTCATAACTAGCTTTGGAGGATTTTATGAAGGATCTCAGCTTCTTACTGAGGCTGACCAGGGAGTTCATCAAATCATGGGATTTTACTCTTTTTTGCAACAGTTTCTTTATTCTGTTGTAGAGTTTGTTTATGGCAGAAGACCACCAGACTGGCTTCCTTTTTTTGGAGGATAGCATCTTGGTTCTGTTAGGGATAGCATGATCCATGCACTTGTGTAAGTACTTATAAAGTGCATTTGTGTAGGTGATAATCCGAACGAACCCAATTTAAAGAGATTGCTTTGTCAGACAACTCAAGATGTTAGAAAGAATTTGAACACCAAGAAAGTTAGTTTCCCTTGCTATAGATGCAAGCATATCTGTACATAGACAAGGATCATCGATTTTTACATCCTGTAAGTAAACGGGAATATGGCACTAACAAATTTGTGGATGCAACACAAAGGACTTGATTTATGTAGCCAGATGTGACAGTTGCTCAGCATTCTATGTAGTAAAGACAAACAGAATATTTAAAGAGAGGATTTTGCGGCACTATAGTTATATAAGACTGGATGTTAGAACAAATGCTTTAGCATGTCATGTACATACACATCCCACTCACCAATTCTTATTTTTCTGTTTAGAAAAAGTGGATTTTAGCAATAAAGGTGGGGATATTAAAAATCAAACTGAAGTAGTAGAACTGAGGTGGATAGCAGACCTGCGAGCAGATAAGCAGCCTGACTTAATGGCATGCTCCCTTTAAAACCCTTACTTAAGGGTAGAAGCCAATGAAAATTATGTAATAACTTAATTGGATGAAAATATCTATGTATTCTCCTGTTTCTAAAGGCTGTTTATGGATCTGAAGAAGGCAGTTTGCCGAAAGCACTTGTCTTCTAACAGCGATTTTGTAATTTTAATCAGTTTATTAAACACTTTTTGCCAGAGGTTTTAACTTGGAAGATTCTCCTATTTCCATGGCTGAGCAGTGATTTTATCATTACTTATGTGAAAGGTATATCAAATATACAATGTAATGGGCATACAGTCTACGTTTCCTTGATCAGGTGAATGTTTCTAAAGGCTGTTTATGGATCTGAAGAAGGCAGTTTGCTGAAAGCACTTGTCTTCTAACAGCGATTTCATTATTTTAATCAGTTTATTAAACACTTTTTGCCAGAGGTTTTAACTTGGAAGATTCTCCTTTCCCATGGCCGAGCAGTGATTTTATCATTACTTATGTGAAAGGTATGTCAGATATACAATGTAATGGGCATACAGTCTACGTTTCTTTGATCAGTTGAATCCTACACCAATGGTTTTCAACCTTTCTCTGGCCCTTTGCATTCTCTGCAGCTTGTGGACAAACCATAAATTATGACATGTAGTAGACCTCAAATTGCCATGAGTAGAGGTTGTGATATCCAATGCAGCAATGACAGCAGTGTTGTATGTCACCCCTAGAGAAACTGAACTATCAGTACTAAGGAGCTCATCAAGTATCGGCAAAGAAATGTGGTTGTTCATGTTTATGAGATCCCCACAACTGAGCACCTCCATATTGGGTGACATCATCAGTGGTAATCTTATTCCAAAATGAACCCAGTACTGGTCATCCAGGAAACTTGTACTACTACCACCATGTCCCAGGTTTCCAAACACAGTTGGAAGACCTAATCCAAATTTATGGGTAACAGTGGAAACGTCTTCAGTGAAACCAAACTTATTAAAAAGATATATTAAAATATTTCATGGTGGATTCCTAAGATTTTTATCAATGTTGGCATTATGATCTATCAGGCCAGATCATAAGGAAGATTCATATGGAAAACTCATTAACTAGAGAAGATCAGAGAGCTCCTACAAAAAGTCCTAGTGAAGAAATCTATAGTAATCTCTAGCCTCAGTGGTATAACCAAAGGCGATGGTTACACCAGCATTTGTCTGTCATAGTCCTAACAAAGGACTTAAAATAATTGTAATAAGTAACCAGACTGGTATCCTGAACATGAAGTGCTTTATTGGACCAAACCACAATGCAAAACAATGAACGACAACCACAAAAAAATGAATAGCACCAGAGAATTGAGTTAAACTACTTAGCGCTTTCACCCATTGGTATAAACTGGGCTTCATCAGAGTAGAACCATTTACAATATCACAAACCTTTTAAATGTGAATCATGCACACACCTCCCACCTACAACCAATCACAGCCAACAAAGACCGTGAATACAAGATAAACTTGTAGAGTGCAATTCAAGTTACGCCAGTTACGCTATCAAAATTAAGTAAAACAGTAAATTTCTTCATACTGAACCTCCTAAAATCAAGTACATCGGTTTAAAATATAAAAACTACACAAACAAAATTAATGCATTATTACACAATGAAAAAGTGTGTGTGTGTGTGTGTGTGTGTGTGTGTGTGTGTGTGTGTGTGTGTGTGTGTGTGTGTTTGTGTGTGTGTGTGTGTGTGTGTGTGTGTGTGCATAGTACTGATCTGCATGGTGACAGTGCTGATAATGTGTTGATTTACTTATAGAAGGCTGATTTTTTTGAGGGTGGTTTGTTTGCTTAGGAGTTTTGTAACACGCTGCTGCACTGATTATTTTTTGGTGTTGAATTGGTAATTATAGTTTTTTATTGTCTAGTTTTGGAATGTTTTACCAATATTTAGCATTTGCATCCTAGTTATCTAGATATTATTTTTTGTCATTGGTGGTGATCATAATGAATTGTTATCTTTGTATATTTTGTGATTAGTTGTGGAGTTGATGTTTCTGCTAGATTGCATTTGTTGCATTTACCATTGTAGCTTTTTTCTTAGCAGGTCTGAGTATGTCTAGTTCACTTATGTATTATGAATCTGAAAACACCACCCATTCCTCTTGCTGACATCTCCTCTATCTGCTCCCACAGTTGCTGAACTAGCCACCAGTTTTCTGCAGAACCACTCCCTCCACCAGGCATACTTGATCTGTTTGTGTCACCATAAGTGGAACTTCATCTAGCTTGATGCATGTATTCTGACTAATATCTTAATATCTAGATATTGGCAATCCTGTAATTCTTCCATTGTTCCTCCTTCATCATTTGGTAATGTCACTTCCCAGGATTCAATAAAATTCATGTAAGCACTGTGCAGAGCCTATGTGGACTTTCTCTGTGTACACAGCCATAGTACCTCCCTGGCAGCATGCCATAATTAAGACGCACCACCAAGGGAGATCACAGGTACACAGATATTGAGTCCATGCAAGTAGCAGTGTAAAGGCTGTCCCGTACTTGTGGACTGTCCAGAAAATGGTCTGAACAGATAGTAAGTACAGGACAGCAGTTTTAAAAAAAAAATGTTTTTAAAGTTTAATGTACCCATTTGCAAGGTGTGGCACAGTGCAGTGCTTAGCAATGCTGAGGGGCGCTTATACATGTGCACCTGACATCTGTTATATGTCTAAAAATAGAAAGTGGTTGTATTTAAATATTTTGGTTCTATGGCACTTGGCAACATGCAAACCTGCGCAGCTTTGCTGCACACCACTAACAGAGGTCATAGCAGTGTATGTGCAGCTATATTGTTTCCCTCACTATCCAAGTGGCTAGTCAGGCTGAGTGATGAGGTATAGTGTAGTAGGTCTCAGGTTTGAGTATTGATATGCTTTATACTTTTTTTTTAGACATATTTAGCAAAGCTCTGCAGTCCTCAGCCTTGCTTAAATAGTTTCTGTGAGTTTGTGTGGTGCTCAGCTCCACTGAAGTATGGTTAATGGTCCACTCCGTTTGTGCAGTATGCAGTTTTGCTTACATTCGCTTGAAAGGTTTTGTGCAAGTTTGCATGAAGCTAAGCAATGCATGGCTTTTTGAAAGTTGTAGTATGACATATAAAGGTAAGAATGCATCCCATATAAAGGCCACTAGGTGGTAATTTCACACCATTCATTGGAGTTGTCACTTGACTGCTGATATGCCTGGTGGTGTTGGTGAGGGAGTGAGCCTTTGGGCACAGAGATGGGGTGTGCAGGAACCCCAGCTGCTGCAGGGTGATTACCAGGGCTCAGAATGTAAGTCTGAGGCCTGGGATCAGCTGGCTATGGACCTTACCAGTGGTACTGGTAACACCTGCAGTGGTGAGCACTGTTGTCACCACTATAATGACCTGAAGCAAAGGAAGAAGGGAACTTTGGACACCTGTGTCCAAGAGGTATGAGCAGGGTACAGCTGACAGATATGTAAATATCTTTTCCAGTGATTTATAAGTATACAAGCTGAATATGTGCAAAACTGGTACTTATAATACTTTTTTTCTCTTACAACACCTACAGACGAGCAAACTCACAATGTGCAGTCTTATGCAGGGCATCTGGCTAGGATGAGGTGTGAGTGTAGTGAGTGGGAAAAAAGCAAGGAAATAACCTAATGTATAATGTACTGTCAGGATTAAAAATGATTTAGAGTTTGCAGTTCTAACAGTTAGGTATAACACACTTGGGAACTGTAATATGTTTAGTAATGTGTCAGTGCCTACCTGAAATGGTAAACCTAGTTAAGTCAAGTAACCATGCATTATTGTGTAGTATATTGTATAGTATAACTTACAAGCATCAATTGAGGTTGTGGTCTGCCGAGCTTAACCGACACTGTTCTGCTATGCTCATTATGTGAAATGTGCTGTAGATTGCATACAGGTAATGACGAGAGAATTGGATTATTACTTACATGTCTGACACAGTTGTCTGTGCTGTATATGCCAGACTTGAAGCAACAGTAATAAATAAATTATAAAGAGTGATGGTGCTGTGATATGTGCTGCTTCAAAATAAGAAGTGCTCACTAGTCTTGTAGTCACTGCATGCGTGCTCTAATCTAACACCAGTCATCTATACAAAAGAAATGAATAAAGACTTCTGAAAAAACTGTCTGATAAATGTAGTTTAATGCCTACAGTAAGTTGCAAGTCTTTGTTCTGGCCAGTTTATGCCATATAATACTATACATTCCACCCACTTGAATAACAATGTGTATGGGTAAGGTAGCTGATGTTTTGCCCAGATATACATGTTCTAAGGTACATTACCAATAAAAGTGTAAAGTAGGATTGTGCATTGAGAAGTAATCTGCTCAAATAACTGTGCAGTATGGTTGTATTCACTGCATATGTGCTCCAATCTGACACCACTGAACTGTAAAATGGAAATGAATAAAGATTGCAGAAAATGTTGTCTGATAAATGTAATGGAATACACACAGTAAGCTTCAAGGCTCTATTATGGCCGTTTCTAGTCAAATAATGCTGTTTATTCCTCCTACTCCAGGAATAAGGTATATGGGTAAGGTACCTCAAGTTCTGGGCAGATATCCATGTGTATAAATGCCCAATTTTCAGAAGCAGTATCAATAAAGTATAATGCAGGATTGTGCCTTGATAAATACTCTTTTCCAATAAGTGTGAGGTATTCCTGTATGCACTTCCATGTCTTTCATAATCTAACAGCTGTCAACTGTTAAATTTAGTTCACATTTCCTTGCGTCACAGGCTGTGGGTTCTAATCCCATGGCAGCCAACTAAGAAATCACTGGCTATCTACCTCAATTAGTGTACATGAACATACCTCTCAATTGTCATGATTTTTTGGAATGTCTGGTCATTGATTAGTAGATAAATGACATTATGTGGAATGCAATTTATTGGCAAATCCATTTACAGAACACCTTGGTAGTAATGTATGACCACACTGTGTAAAACAGTTCCCTATAGTTGTGTATCTGCATTTGTTAGTGCTTGGCCATACTGTCCCATGCTAACAGGTTGACACCTATGTACACGGAACATCATCTATACAAGAATTGGAGTCACTGTACACACAAGTGGCACTGCACAGTTGTAGAAGTATGTATAAGTAGTCTGTGTAGTAATATCAACTGCGAAGTCACTAATGGTAGGTATGTTTTTTTCTCAGCCCACCCCTTATCTTCTCTAATTTATTATTATGAAATATTTATTACTTTATGACTGTTATTTGTTGTTATGGTTTAATATTAATATGTTCTGTTAAACTAACAGCTATGTTGCCCTTATGGTTATGTCATACTGGTTTGCTGTTGACATACTTACTATTACGTTAGTTATTGTTGTGGTCCTCATAATATTCCTTAGTATGTGTTTGACTCAATCAATATTATTTTGCATTATGTTAATACTAACATTGGCTTGATTATTACTTATCTTACCTTATGTTTATATCTAATTCACTACAGTGCTTTAACGTAGGCTGGTTTCATGTGATCCACCTACCTTGCTCCACTGACCATGGCACCAGAGCCCAGCACATCTGGGTCGCAGGTTTGTTGTGGCTCATCTGCTGCCTCTGCACTGCCTGTGGCATTAGGTAGTTCAACCTCACAGGCTGGGGCTGGACCCCCTCTGGGATCAGAGGTGGAGGGAGTGATTTTGTCACTCGTCAAGAACTGCCAGCTATGGTGCACAGGATGGTTGTACAAACTTTTGGTGCATGCCTGCACTGGATGGAGGACATGCTCAACATTCTGGAGGACAGCCTTGCCCTGCACACCAGCCTCCACCCACTGCCACCCCAGGGGCAGTGAAGGAGCAATGCTGGCAGTCCCACAGGTGAGGACTTGAGTCACACTGTTACCATGTGGTTGCTCCTGGGACTGTGATTCCACAACACCCTCCCCATCCAAGGTGTTCACCCCACTCTTATGTCACACACCAACCCTGTCTACTGTCTTGTCTGTCTGCAAATGCTTTCTCACCTTCCCAACTTACCTCCCTCACATGTACCTATGTCCCTTTCCCAAAATTTCACTCTCACATTAAAAAAAGGGCACCTGTCCCACAATAAAATCTTGCCCCATACATAGCTCTCCATTTCACACATGTGTCCATTGGGCACACTTAATTTGGTCCAATTGGCTTGACAACATGGTTAGGTTGTCATCTCCTCTCTCTGGGGATGACAGTCCAAATTTAGCTAAAAATTCTGTTTCAGTGCACAGTTGTTGCTGATGAAGAAATGGATAGCTATGGTTCTCTCCACCACCCATCCTGCACATCCCTACCTGTCTTTCACTATGTTTTCCTCCTGCTTGCACCCCCTTTCACCACTGTCCTATCTCCTCATTTTTTTTTCTTTAAAGATTTTTTGCATGGCGTGGTGAGGAGTGCTGCATCACTTAGCTATGCTAAATAGCACTACATTGATATATGCTTTTGTAAAAATATTAATCATGTTCAAAATGTACACCTGCACCCTATTTCAAACCCAGGACCATCATATCTGCACAACAGTGGCTCAACCTACCAAGCCTAACAGCTGCTAATTAACACAGCTGTTTAAAAGAAAACATAGTAATGCTCAAGTTTTCAGCTTTAAGTGTGTTTAAGCGATGGTGCACATTGAGCAGCACAGTGCAAACCAGCTAAAAGAAATATAGAAAAATATTACTGTAATTAGTACTCTACTAGAAAAATACATCACTCTAAAGCCATACATACAACAATGAACACCAGGAAGGTATGTAATAGCAGGTAACCATACAAGTATATGTAAAACATGTAACAATACACTTACTAAAACATTAATGTAAAAATTGGATTTTAACTGGGACTCTGATTGAGAAATATAGCATCCTAAACCCATGAAATCTGAACAAATGCATAAATAAAACTGGGGCAAAGGCCCCAAAACAAGGGAAATTTTTCAATATTGCTCTTACAAACTTAGAAGGATGATAGACTAACAGGTATTGATTTAGCATCAATGTTCTGAAGTACATGGAAGTCTAAAACTCAAATGTCTGCCAGTATTTTCTGGCTTCAGTCTTTAATGTTTAACACTAATTTGCCAGAAAACTACAATGTAATGAAAAACAGGCATAAAATATGAGGGCAAAACTCTGGACATTCTGTAAAAATCTGTACAGATGAGAGGTATGCATGTAAGTGCAGTGTGTAACAGCAGATGACTGTGGAATGATATCTATAACATGTAAAAATAGACTTGCTATATCAGTGACACTGTAGCTCACTCTGTAAAATGCATTGTAAATAATAATTTTTGGTACATGGTCCTGGGTTCAACTACAGCTACCTCTACCAATAAAAATACATGTATGTGGACATCAATATATATTGTCATGTCTGTCTTATCACCTATATATCCACCCAAAGCAGTGCAGATAGAATGTCTGCATCTAAGTAATAAAATAGAAAGGCCTACAGTTATGGCCACTCTTAACTACTCCTAGTATAACACTAGAAAGTGGAGAGAATGTCAGGTCATTCATTAGCCTGAATTTCCACAGGAGGTTGAGGTGTGTACTGAAATTGTGGCCCAGTAATATGACACTGCAGCCACATAACGTGGTACCTGTCCAGCTGCATGACATAATGGTTAATCCACCCCCTTGCCTTTCTCTAGGACATAACCATTTTGCCTTTGATTGTGGTACTGCTACTGTTGGTTGGCTAACATACTTACCTTAAACACATGCCTTAATTTGCAGTGGAATGGGTACCCTCAATCTGGCTCTGCCTCTAGAACAAGGCTGCCACAGCTACCACACTTACTGTTAAAGCTTGTTTTCCTCCAAAGTGTTCACACTCTCTGCCTATGCCTATTGCCTACAGTATCAGCTCCAGCTTCAGCTTCAGCCTGTAGCACACACATCTGTATGTAAAATCTATTTGCTCCAGATGTACTCTCTGTGATGATGTATCTTTACCCCAGTAATTTCCAGCACAACATATGAGAAAGGGGTTCTAATCTACATGGAGGCCTTATATCTTGTTCAGTGGTTGCATGTTATTGGATGATTATATTGAAAATCTGATGTGTTGGCTGCAATTAGTAGTTCAAAAGCACATATTGGTTAAGAGCCAATCACCTTGTAATGACAGACATGTTAAAAAGGCAAACAGCTAGCTAGGGCAACCATTCTGTATGAGAGTTTTTTCACACAGTAAATGTGTTGCCACAACCTTTATATATCTGCACATATCAGCAGAGTATTGTACACCATCAGGTATGTAACCCTTTTGTTTACAACATAATGCATATGTATGAATATACTTAGGGGGAATGAGGATTACAGCATAAGCCTTTCTGAGAACTGTAATGATTACATATCATTGATCTCCAGATTTGTTACACCAACAGAGGAACTATAGTACAAGGGTGGAATGTTGCTTGTCAGTGTGGCACACTGGTTTCCTGTGAATGTGCCTTTATACTGGTTGTAATATCACACTGCTATTTGTTTGGCACTGTTGTTTTGACATATTGTCAGGGGGTTTACCCACCCCTAGGGGTCACACTACAATGGACTCCAGTGTTGGGTGTGCGATCATACAGCAGCATCTGTCATGGCACAAACAGTAATAACTGACTATTGATAGTATCGTAGCTGCATCCACACCCTTAGTATGTTTGCAGACTGTGGAATATGAGATGCATGTTCAAGCAGTGGATACTGCCAACTATTCTGTTATTGCTGTATCTCTACATAGTGTACTCCCAAGTATGTGATCCTGACATGTATTCCCATTGTGTTGTCTTTCAGGAAAAATGTATGCAAGATGCTGGGGCCCTTTTACAGATGCCAATAATGATATAATCCTGGAAGGCCTCCATCAACACCATGAAGTGCTACTGTCCAGGGGGAGGCAAAACAGGGAACAGCAGGCAGCATTGTGGGCTGACCTGGTATGTGATGTTAATTCTGTTGGTAGCCAGAGAGGACATATAAGCAGGTTTAACACTATGTGATGGACATGATAAATGCGACATGCAGAAGAGCTGCAGATGTGGCCAGGGATCATGGTGTCATTACTGATTGCTGTATGTATCAACTGCACAGAGTGTTGACAAATGTCCACAGTGTACCTCATTGTTGCTGATGAGATTATTGCTTAGAGAGCTTTTATTTACAAGTAACTGAAGAAGTTGTTTGGAAAATAATGTCTTCATGCCCTACTAGATGAGGTTGGGGGTTAAACAGGTCTGTAATAGTGACAACAGTATATACAGGTTAACATATATTGCAACATAGTACTGCAGAGTGTAATAGTGCAGGTATTAATGTACTGCTTTTCCCTTTTTTATCGCAGGTGACCAGGGGGGGTTGGTCTCTATCCCCTTTGCAACCTGATGTTAATGTCTCTTCCGACTTTGATGATGATGGTGACCAAAGTGAGGCACAGGTGGGGGCTGCAGGGGCTGAATCAATCCTAGACGTTTACATCCCTCTTCTGACCTCATTATCACCGTACACAGTCAGTATGCCTATACATACCCAGTCCCTGGAGGCCACAGATATTGGACAGTCAGAGGGTGGGGACATTGAATAGGAAAGTGTGGCAATTATGGCTGCAGTGAGTGTTGATACTGGCCATAGTTAAAGAATGGGCGATGTTCCACATAGGCAGATTGATAAGGGTGCTCATAGGAGGCCTGCTGTCCTTCCACCACCTGTTGCAGGTGTCTCATCACGGATTACTCACTGTATATTTTGGGCATCATGGAGGCGCAAGTACATTCCGAAAGGAACTCCAGATGAATGCTCAAGGTTATGGCTGCAGCACAGTCTGATATCTGTGACTGCCTCCACCATGTTGCTGATACCCTGGATTGGTTGATTGATGCAGTGGAAAGACGGTGGTCTCGGACAGATGGCACACTGTCTGGATTGGGACTTCTGGTTGGAGTTGAGCGTCGGACCCGTGGATGTAGGTCAGCAACTACATCAGCTAAGAGTCCACATGGCTGTGCACAATCACAGTCCTGTAGTGGCAGTACATCCAGCGCTCCAGAGGGTAGTGTGCTATCCACACCAAGATGTGGCAGGCCATGGGCTCATGGCTCTGGGTGTTTCTGTGGAGGGCATGGCCCAGCAGACAGCAGTCACCATCAGGTACTAGCACAGCTTCTGACCTTGGGCATGGTGGTGCCAGTGCAACTCCTGGCAGAGCCAGTTTCTGTGTTCAGGGGCAGATATGGTGAACTGTCAGCTCTATTATGCACAGTTTAAAGCTGTCCAACATACACACATGTAGAGCTAGCACTGTGCTTGACTGTGTTCTTGCACACACTCACACACCACTTTCAAAATCAGGTCACCTACAGACACACATATTACATTTTCATGGTTCATCTTGCCTGCTTCCATTCCTGACACACACATGCTTTCAACATATTTGGTTAACCTAGGCCTCCTGCACCTCCACACAACACCCTCTGCAAGTGATGATACCTGTACCACATCCCTGTCATCCTCATCATTGATGCAGGGAAATGGAGCTATGTGTCTGATGCACAGGGTGACTATATAAATTACTATGTATTTGTGTAATCCATTGTTGCCTTTGACATACCACTTGTACTGCTCACTGACAGATAATGTATGCTGACATATGTAATGAGTAAATCACATCATGTTGTGTACCTTACATTATATGATGTCATAATGGTTGTATATTAACACAATGAAAGGTGTCTCATGGACCTGTTTATGTTTCAGTTTCGGAATTCTGTGTGAGACACCTATGGATACACAGTGACAATAAATCCATAAATAACACAGCACAGGATAGAATGTCACCACGAGAATAAATATGTCTTTAGAAAGGTTTAGCACTATAGGAACATGGCTCCATAGGTTTATATGTGTATAAAAGGCTAACAAGGACAATTAATTCATTCACCCTATTCCTGCATCCCTAATCTCTGTGAAGGTCTGATACCCTTGATAAGTGTCAGCATAGTTTTGGGAGCTAACACATCTACAAGCTGTGATGATGGAGATGAACCATCTACAGTTTTCCTGTCCATTGCACACATTTGTCCTACACCAGTTATGAATGTCTTATTCTGCATCCCATTGTGTAACTTACACATGATGTGCGTTACAGCAGAAGTGTGCTGCACATGCATGGGGAGACTGTTACATATGGGGTAGTGTGTGGGTTACATACCTGTCTCTCCAGCATGTAGTATTTATACCACAGTGAAGGTGTAGGTGTGTAGAACAGCTAATACATGTGTTAGACCTGTCTTGGATATGCAGGAGGTACACAGTGGGATCTCACACCTCCCTGTATGGCAGCCATACACCTCCCCTCCAAAGCATGTAGGAGACAGACTACACATTCACGACCATGACACGGTCTGCACAGCACATGTTATCTACACTATGTATTGATTTACCATGGAATCTCTCTGGGTCTGTCAGTTGTCAGATATACCTTTGTAGTGACATAGCAAAGGTGTCATTGCACTTCATGATACGCGTGATGATTGCCAAATACAGTATGACAATAACATTCTAGGATTTACATGCCATTTCCCTCTATATATGTTGTAAACAACTGAATTAATCCCCACATCGTAACAACCAGTGTCAGTCAAAGGCTGGATCACTCTCTTTGTCCATAAGTCCCTGAGTAATGGCTTAACTGTGTGCAGTGTGCGAACAATACTATATTTTCCAGGGGTGGATGACTTCCAAAAGGATAGTATTGTGCATTCCTTGGCATTTACTATTTGTCAGTGCCTCTGACAACAACTGCATTTGTGTTTCAGCCCATCCTGGATAACTGTTGGTTCTGTGTAGGATTCAGTGTCATCTCTTGATTTGTAAGCATCTGCAAATGTAGTCAGCCAGAGGTCACTGACAGTGGCTGTGACTGAAGAGAAGGGAATGGCTAGCAGGGGTACTCCATGAATGATTCCTGAGGAAAGTCCACTGGTGACTGGCCTCACTGTAGTGGTGGACTACCCAATGCTATTTTCCCACAATTGGTCTATAAGATGCTTGCCTATCTACCACCTAACATACTACTTTGTAGCTAACCTATGCAGTTTTTCATCAATGCCTGAAGGACTATGTGTCAAAAGGAGATACTGCCAGCCCAGCTATCTGGACTTTTGTAAATAATTATATGCCATTAGTGAATATCAACATGATCTATATAAGATGTTTGTGTTACACATGTATTAGAACTATATGTCATGTATATATCAAACTAGGTTTTTACAGACATGTGTTGAAGACATATTTTGTAAAGTGCTTATGCTTAAAATGTAACCACAGCATGCCCTACTGGAATAGAGCAGAAATGTACATGCACTATTGTAACTGTTTAAATGTATATATTTTAACAGTAGAAACTGGAATACAGGAGGTTAACTTCAGTCTAGCAAACTTCAGAAAGAATAGCTGAAATTAAATTACTTTATGGCATCTAGAGACAAAATGTACTAGGGAACTTCCTGTAATGTCTTGGAAGTGTTTTATTGTTTTATGACTTCCAGCACCTGCCAAAGATCTGAGGAAAAGAACTTGTCTATGTATTTTTACAGGTAGATGCTGAATGCTACCAGCTGCTACCAATGGTTGTTTGGGGCCTGGGGACTACAAGTCAGATGGAAAGAAATTATGTCATTCTGCAAGCTAGCCCAGCAGTAATATTTGCAATATTAATTTGAGAGGTCTCTTAAAGAGATACAGCATTCTGTATTCTATCTTTGACATGACAACAACTAGATGATCCATTCATCACATCTGCCTTGCTCTTATGTAAGTTAACTAGATATAGTAATTCTTAGATTCAGTCAAGAATATAGTGAAGCATAGTTTAGATGTTTTCCTTTATTTATTTGAGAATGCCCTGCAATGTTGTTTTAAATATATCTTGTGGTTTTGAACTCTGATGTCACTGTGAATATATACTGAGTAGTTTCTTGTTCTTTTATTATTTATTATTAAATATATTTAAACCATTCATTGTGACTGATCTTTGTGAGATATTTAAGTTTTGAGAGTACTTGTATATTTATTTGGTGACACTGTGGGTCACTCATAATAGCCTTGCTCTTGGTCAAACTACCATCTGTATTATTAATATTACACAGTAAGATTGGGCACCCTTTGTTAAGGGAGTTGGCTGGTAGCAGTGGTAACTACCTTATAGTATGGGCAAACCGGGGCATAGCAAGTAAACCTGTGTCAGCCTTTCCCAGGTGTGTGTGTGTGTGTGTGTGTGTGTGTGTGTGTGTGTGTGTGTGTGTGTGTGTGTGTGTGTGTGTGTGTGTGTGTGTGTAAATCAAATCTCAAAGATTGTGTGTGTCAACTACTTGGGCAAGGACACAAAGCATTGGCTGGATGGAGAGGGAGGTGGAGGTTTTTGCTTGGCCACTCAACTGAGATCTCAACTCTATAGCTGTGCTAGTGCAGAGTCTTACTGGCGATCTGGAGAAAGAGTGAGAAACCAGCCCCAGACTGACTGTGGTCTCTGTGTGCTCTTAAGAGAAATTGAACTTGATGCAGAGATCTGCATCTGGAAATGCTGTGCGTGTACTTGCCATTCTCCCAATATACATCCCCCACTGTTGCCAGTGGTGAGGACTGAGGCTCCTTGATTACTGGTCCAGTGGTGGAGCATCACATTTATTGGCTGGCAGTGGTGGGATCACCACATCTCATATTAGGATTCAGTGGTGTGGATATTTAACTCCTGTAGCCTACAAACAGTGGTCACTAAAGAAGGTGTTTATACTCTAAAGCAACCACATGGTAGACATTCAGAGCTTCATATCAGACTAGTTTTATTGATTTATTTGTTGTTAACTTACTTAGCTTAGTTAATAAGGAGAGCAGGCAAGGATGTCAACAGAGGAGTATGTCAAGTTGACAAGGAGCCAGCTGGCTGAGATTTGCCAACCCAAAGGACTGGTGCATGCCAACCTGACTAAAGCAGAAATTATTGCAGCCTTAGCCACAGCTGCATCACAGACCAGCAACCAGGAGAGCAACCAGACTGGCCTTGGGGATGTACAACTCTCAGAAAATGGACAGCTCAACCTTACCTCAGAGGACTTAAAATCCTTCTGTGAGTTAAAGAGACTTGAACTGGAGACCAAATATTTGGAAATATAATCAGCAGAGAGACTGTGGCATTTGGAGGCTGAAGAAAAGGAGAAACAGAAACCAATGGAATTAGAATCAGCAGAGAGACTGAGATGTCTAGAGGCCCAAGAAAAATAAGCAACTGAGATGTTTGGAGGCTGAAGAAAATGAGAAGCAGAGGTAACGTGAAAAGGAAATGCCGACTCTTTACCAGGGTCATGGAGGTAATGGGGAAGGGAATAACTGAACCCCAGAAACAACAAAGGTCAGTAAATTTCTTCCACAATTTACAGAGGGTGATAATTTTAATAGTTTTATTCATATGTTTGAAATGGTATGTAAACAGTATAATGTTTACTGAGGGCTCTGGGTACAGTCCCTGACCCCCTTACTCCATGGTAAGGCTGTAACTGCTATTTCTAAATTGTCTGATACTTATTGCTTAAATTATAATACTGTTACAAATGTTTACTAAAGTGTTTTAAGTTAACACCTGAAGCTTATAGAAAAAAGTTTTATGAGCATAGACGCAAGGCAGATGAAAGTGTGTGTGTGAATATATTGCTGAACTAAGCACTTATTTTCATAGATGGGTGAGTGGTTGTCATATCACCACTTTTGAAGGCCTGTCAGACCTTTTGGTGAGGGAACAAGCCCTTAGGACTTTGCCTGAGGACATGAGAATCTGGTTAGCAGATAGAGAATGTAATACCACAGATGAGTTGTGGAAAAGGGAGACCTATACTTAGCAAGCAGGGCATCATTGCACAGGAAAGGGATACCCAGTGCTGGTTGTGGGTCTAAGGGAACCCATGGTGGGAAGCCTAAACTGCCCCAACAGAGTCTGCTAGTAGCAGGTGAAGCCACTAGTTCAGGTACATTGTCAGGATCAAGGGTTAAATGTTTTAAATATAACTAGTCAGCCATGTAGCATATAGATATAGATGTCCATGGAGGTAAGGTGGGGAACAAAAGGTGGGGGAGCCAGCAAGTGGGAATGACAAAATGACAACAGTACATTGTCTGGAGATAATGAAAGTTCCAAACTACCACAAAAGAGTATATCCTATCTTAGTAGATGGGGAAACAGGCCACTGGCAAGAGAGACATAGCCTCTGACCTAACCATTGTGAACCCTCCAATGGTTAAAAATGAGCATTACTTGCTTGTATAGTCTACTCCAGTCAGAGCTTTAGGAAGGGTCCCCATTCCAAATACGTATGGTTAGGGTTCACCTTGACTGGGAGGGTGGAAAAGGAAGCAAGCAAGTAGGTGTGTTTGAGGATATTCCTGCAGATATCCTGATAGAGAATTATTTTGATAATGCAGTACCTTGTGTGCATGCAGTCACACATAGTCAGGCTTGGAGACAAGCATGTGGGTGTGGTAGACTGGGGCGTGGGATCACACACTTGAAGCCAGTACTGGTGAGGTGGCTACTTTACTGTAGCAGTGAGACTGAAGGAGAGCCAGAGCTGCTTGTGGGTACTGATGTTTTCTTGGACAGAGTGACTGCAAGGGCAAAGGTGAGTAGTAGTACCTAGGCTGACAGTAAGGCACCACTGTGAGAGGATACCAGACATCTTGTGGAAGGCAAGCTGGGAAGGGTTACAAAGAGAGAGTTGAGACAGGCTTAGGTCTTAGACCCTAGAATACAAACCTTGAGAGAGGCAGCTAGTGAGGCACCTGATTCTCAAGGAATGGCAGAATCTGTATACTGGGACAAAGGGTTACTGTATAGACAGTGGACCCCTGAGGGTGGGCTAGAGAGTGAGAGAATACGACAGTTCATAGAGCCCAGAGCCTACCATCTGGCACTTCTATCCATAGCCCATGACATTCCCTTAGCTGGTCATATGGGCATAAAGCATACCAAGAGACATATTATGCAGAACATTTATTGGCCTGGGATTTCCAGAGATGTAACAGGGTACTGTAAGACCTGTGAGCAGTGCTAAAGGGTAGACAAGGCAGGAGACAAGGTCAAAACTCCTTTAGTGCCTTTGTCTGTGATTGAGGAGCCATTTCAGAGGGTAACTATGAATATTGTGGGGCTTTTGAGTACACCATGTTCCACAGGGAATGAGTATATCCTACTGCTAGTAGATTATGCTACCAGATACCATGAGGTGGTGGCTCTGTCCTCTATTGAGGCTGAAAAGGTGGAAAATGCTTTGTTAGAGATTTTCAGCAAGGTAGGTTTCCCAAAAGAAATACTGACTAACAAAGGTGCCAATTTCATGTCAGCCATGCTGGCTTGATTGTGGAAGCACTGTGGGGTGAAGCACCTAAAGATCACCCCCATCACACCCAGACTAATGGCCTTGTTAAGAGGTTAAACTTTACACTCAAGATGATGCTACTGGCATTTGCAGTCCACTTCAAGAGGGAATGGGACAAATATTTGTCCTATCAGTTATTTGCTTACAGAGAAGTTCCCCAGGAATCCACAGGTTTTTCATAATTTGTGTTGCTGTATGGGCATTGGGTGAGGGACCTCTAGATTTGATTTGTGATGAGTGAGAGTGTGACTGTGAATTTCACAAGGAGTCTGTTGTGGAATATGTCCTAAACCTCAGGACAAGGCTCAGGGAACGCATGGGCTTGGCCCAGGAGAACCTAGCAGAAGCCCAACAGCAGAAAAATATATGGTATGACAGTAGTGTTTGAGCTAGAGAGAATGCTGTAGGGCAGCAGGTTATGGTTCTCATTCCTGTCAGACACAACAAGTTGTAGGCAGCTTGGGAGGGACCCTTCAAAGTGGTAAGGAAGGTCAGTGATGTTAAACTACATGGTAGAACTGCTAGGCAGGAGGCAGGGGCACAAATTGTACCATGTTAACATGATTAAACCATATCATGATAGGGAGGCCCTTGTGCCAGGTATTTGCAGTGGATGACAGGAGGAGTCTGAGGGGGATCTGGTGATTGATCTTAGTGAGGCTTGGACTGACACCTCAGTGGAAGGAGTAGCAGTGTCCCAGCAGCTATCCCCTACCCAGGTTCGAGAAATCCGAGTGGTGTTACAGGAGTTTGGGGGCATGTTCACTGAGAAACCAGGGTGTACTCATCTGGTGCAGCAACATGTGGATACAGGACCCCAAAGGCCTATTAAGCAAGCCCCTTATAGGGTGCCTGAGCCAGTGAAACAGCCTCTGAGGGAGGAATACAGGAAATGTTGGAACTGGGAGTAATCCAGGAGTTCAGCAGTCCCTGGGTCTCCCCAGTGGTGCTAGAAACAAAAAAGGGTAGCAGCACCAGGTTCTGTGTGGACTACAGGAAATTAAATAGTCTCACAGAGTCAGATGCTTATCCCATGCCTAGGACAGATGAAGCCCTAGAGCAGCTGGATGGGGCTAAGTATTTTACCACTATTGATATTGCCAAGGGCTACTGACAGGTGCCCTTGACTCTCAGTGCCAGAGAGAGGTCAGCCTTTGTGACTCATTTTGTGTTGTATGAGTTTACGAAGATGTCCTTTGGGGTGAAAAATAAATCCCCAGCAATTTTGCAAAGGCTGGTAGATCATATCCTAGCAGGAGCAGGAGATTTAGCCTTTGCTTACATGGATGATATTGCCATCTACAGCCATTCCTGGCAAGAACACCTTCAGCATGTTAGGGAGGTGCTGGGCATACTACAGAGGGCATGGTTGACCATTCAGCCCAGTAAGTGTCAAGTGGGTATGGCAGAGGTCTCCTACCTGGGACATAGAGTGGAGAGTGGTAAGATCAGGCCAGAACCAGCCAAAGTAGAAGCTGTTCAGGCATGGCCTGCCCCTTTCACCAAAAAGCAGGCGAGAGGATTCTTAAGGACAGCAGGGTAGTACAGAAGTTTGTCCCCAGTTATAGTAGCATAGCTGTTCCCCTCGCAGACCGGACAAGGAAAAATAGGCCAGATAAGGTAGTGTGGGCCCCAGAATGTCATCAGGCATTCTAGAAGCTTAAAGGAGCTTTGGGAGGGCCCCCTGTGTTAGCCAGTTCATATCACAGCAAAGTATTTGTTGTGCAGGTGGATGCTTCAAACCATGGGGTGGGGTTGTAATCAGCGAGGTTTCCTCAGCGGGAGAAGAGCATCCAGTGGTATATCTCAGCCATAGGCTCCAACCCAGGGAGGAATGCTATGCAGCTGTAGAAAAGGAATGTTTACCCATTGTGGGCACCTGCAGAAACTTCAGCCTTATCTATATGGAAGGAAATTCACTGTAATTACAGACCGCAATACCTTAACATGGCTACATTGAGCCAGCCAGCAAAATGCCAAGCTACTAAGGTGGAGCCTAGGGTTGCAGGCATATGATACAACAGTGCAGCATTGCAATGGGGTTAGCAATGCCAACACAGATGGGCTCTCAAGACAGGGAATGGGGTAATGTATTCTCAGATAAGCTCATCCTTCTCAAGCAATGTTTCTCAAGGGTCACTTGAAAAATAAGCTTGAGTCTTTGAGGCGGGGGATAAATGGGAAGAAAGGAGATACTGCCAGACCAGCTATCTGGAATTTTGCAAATAATTATATGTCATTTGTGAATATCAACATGATTCATATAAGTTGCTTGTGTTACAAATGTATTAGAACTGTATGTCATGTATATATCAAACTAGGTTTTTACAGACATATGTGTTGAAAAGATATTTTATAAAGTGCTTGTGCTTAAAATGTAACCACAGCATGCCCTACTGCAATAGAACAGAAATGTATATGCACTATTTCCACTGTCTAAATGTATATATTTTAATAGTGAAAACTGGAAACTTCAGAGAAAATGGCTGAAATTAAATTATTTTATGGCAGCAGCTAGAGACA
Organism: Protopterus annectens; assembly: GCF_019279795.1. Lineage (NCBI taxonomy): Eukaryota > Metazoa > Chordata > Ceratodontiformes > Protopteridae > Protopterus > Protopterus annectens. The sequence goes on from NC_056743.1 coordinate 1,423,112,925, forward strand.
GAATGTCTGTACTAGGGAACTTTCCGTATTGTCTTGGAAGTGTTTAATTGTTTTATGACCTCCAGCATCTGCCAAAGATCTGAAGAAAATGTCATGTCTATGTATTTTAACAGGTAGATGCTAAATGCTACCAGCTGCCATCAATGGTTGTTTTGGGTCTATGGACTAGAAGTCAGATGACAAGAAATTCTGTAATTCTGCAACTAGCCCAGCAGTAATATTTGAGATATTAATTTGAGAGGTCTCTTAGAGAAATGCATCATTCTGCATTCTTTTACCTGACAACAACTAGAAGATCCATTCATCACATCTACCTTGCTCTTAAATAAGGTAACTAGGGTATAGTAATTCTCTTAGATTCAGTCAGAAATATAGTGATGCATAGTATAGATGCTTTTCTTTATTTATTTGAGAATGTCCTGCAATGTTGTTTTACATATTTCCTGTGGTTTTGAACTCTGATGTCACTGTGAATATATACTGAGTAGTTTCTTGTTCTTTTATTATTTACTAGTAAATATATTTAAACCATTCATTGTGGCTGATCTTTGTGACACATATTTAAGTTTTGAGAGTACTTGCATATTTATTTGGTGATACTATGGGCCACTCCTAATAGCCATGGTCTTGGTCAAACTAGCATTTGTATTAATATTAATATTAATATTAATATTAATATTAATATTAATATTAATATTAATATTAATATTGCACAGTAAGATTGGACACTCTTTGTTAAGGGCCTTAAAGTAGTTGATAAGGAGTTGCCTGGTGGAAGTGATAACTACCTTGTAGTCCAGGCAAAAGGGGGCATAGCTAGTAAACCTGTGCCAGCCCTTCCTTGGTGTGTGTGTGTGCGTGTGTGTGTAAATCAACCCTCAAAGAGTGTGTGTGTGTGCGTGTGTGCGCGTGTGTGTGTGTGTGTGTGTGTGTGTGTGTGTGTGTGTGTGTATGTGTGTATCAGCTACATGGGCAAGGACACAAAGCACTGGTTAGACAGAGAGAGTGCTGGATGTCTTGGCTTGGCCACTCAGCTGAGATCACAACTCTATAGCTATGCCACTAGAGAGTCTTATTGGGGATCTGGAGAATGAGGGAGAAACCAACCACAAGCATGACTATATTGCTAATGGCATTATCAATGACTGCTGATGAGATGTTGAAAGTGTCCCCACCCCTGTACTCCCATTCCACACAAACACAACATGTGAGGCGTGACTGTATTACAAACCTTGATTCCATGGTGCCTCACACACCAGTTGGTACATATGGCAATGAGCATTTTGCCAACATGCACAGCTCACCTCCTGCTCCACCCACATCCATAGCACACACACCTGCAGCTATGGAGCTCTTTACCAGACACAGTCCCAAACAGTCACCTCAGAAAAACATATGCAAGCCCAGTGCACACAATCATACCTCTGGAGACCACAGTACACATAATATCTCATGCACCACTGTCTCACCGGTCAAAAACCTGAGGCAAATCACAAAATCAAATCTATTATTCATAGGTGATTACATAGTGAGGCACATCAATGTCCATATCACTAAAGCTACATATGGGAAAGGTTACAATTTGCTGTCTGTAGGTTGACACAATACGCCATACCACACATCGACGCAAGTCAATGAATATCAGGTAATATACTGATGACATCATAGTTCCTACAGGTGTGTACAACTCAGGACAAATGTCTCCGGACTGCATGCAGACACATGACTGAGCTAAGACACTCTGTGTCTCTTGCAGGAATGCCCGTAACTTCCAGCTGCATGTGACCCCCACCTAGGATGATGGTTCAATAAACACAGACAATAATGGACATTAATAATTGCCTTAGTGTGTAGTTTCATTGTAAGGGGATCCACTACATGTCCATCTGGGATGACTTGCTCAACACGCCTCAATGCTCTACCAGAGACGGTCTTCATCTGTCACCCCTGGGATGTTGAGTACTGGCCAAGGCTACTGACATCCCCACAGTGCATCTTATAGGCACTGTCTGGAGGGGTAACTTTCCAATGAGAATGCCATCTTCATTCAACATTGTGGTTATGCTGCTACATGCAAGGAATGGCAACACTAAACCCCACTCTATGGAAGGTGTCCCCACCTTTGAATATGCAGACATTTGTGCAGTCACAGACACCTGGGTCAAGGCTGTGGACAGCAGCACACCCATACCAGACAGCATGTCCTTCCACATGTGCTAGACTTCAAACTGGCAGTGTGCAAGGTAATGCAGGTGGTGCATTCATATTCATTAAGGATAGATACACATGCAGATTGGTGAACAGTGTGATTTCCCGGAAACACTGCAGGTGCTATTCACAGCTGGAAGGGCACCTCATCAAGCCATTTCCAGCTACAGTAGCAGCTCCATGAATCCAGACACCTGTTGTGCTCATTTGAATGTACTTGTGTATATCAAGATACATCAGTACACCATGGTTTGGGGTTACATTAAGTAATTACCAATTGTGTTGGTTAGTCATGCGTAAGCTCACTTGCTCAAAGGTTAGTCCACATCCTTCACTACAATGCCCTGGACCAGTGGCATGACATCCCCACAAGGGTAGCCAATGTACTGTATCAGGAGTTTACCAATATGGGCAACCACTGCAGCCCCTGCACTGTGAGGTCCTCTCTGATGAGATCTGCCCACAGATCAGTCTCATTAAAACTAAGTTTCACACCTACACCCCCCTGCAGAAAATCCAGTAATAAACATCAACAAAGTAATTTATTACCTCTTATGGGATGGTTTACATAGCTTGACTGCACCTCCCCCCTCAGATGGGACAGGCAAATATGCAGAGCTTTACAGCAATGGTTTTTGCAAGCACCAGTACAACTGTGTAGACTCAGCTGTACCTAACAGGAGAAACAAGCTCCGTATGGCACAGCAAACCTGCCTGGTGAACAACTGCCATTAGCAGGCTGGACAATAAGAGGTGGACATTGCTGTGTGTCAGTTGGAGTGAGGGTGCCCCCCTAAAATGGAAGCACACCCTCTTCAGCTAAAACAAGCACATAGTGTTGTTGTGATATTGTGCAGGCACAGTTTGTGACAAAATTAGCCTCCCCCACTAAGGACAACCACAATTCACAGTGTAGCTACATGTGTAACCTCAGAAGAAAGGCCCAGATTGTTGGTGAACTCTTAATGATAACAGATGTAATGAAATAATACTCACAGCTAACCTGTTGTCCCACTCCCCCTGTCCCCACCACATGTGCCACATAACATTCCTACAACCTGTCCCATACCATCTATATCTACAGAGCAGGTCATAACTGGCCTGTCTATAGAGGAAACACAGCACCTATTGAACATGCTAACATCCTAGGCTGCAACCTACATGGGATCCAACAAGGATTACTAACATCATTGGAAACTCCCTGCACTTACACTGTAACCATTGGCTGGATCCTAGCTACTTGGACCAATGGCAAGTGTTATTCCCTTGCACAGAGGTGGTGCATCCACTGACCACCACAACTATAG